>NC_069109.1:391049-515146 GCF_947172395.1 Bicyclus anynana
AGGTTGGAGCGCTGTGCGTTGTGCAGGGAGCCGCTTCCGCCCAAAGAGTCGCCTTACTCAAGAAACCTGGTCGCTGAACAGGTTTGTGTTACTATTACAAAACATTAGCAAAAGCCCGCGAATTCGTCAACCCAATTCATCCCTTTCGTAAAATTTGTTCTTAGCGGACTACTAAATGCAAACTACCTTCCTGCCAAATTTTAACTTTCTATGTCTAGCGGATATCGTGTTTTGTGATGAGTGCATCACAAAATACCTTCACGTCTATAGGTATACCTTCTCAATTTATGTTTAATGACAACTTCAAATTAACCTGCAAGCTAGAGTACCTAGAGCAGCAGAGGGAAACAGATACCTCTGTGTATTTTAGAGGGTGTAATGGAGAGTGTTCTCAAAAGTACAATTACTTCATTTTGATAAAGTCGCTAGCTGTGTGAAGAAATTCTCAGTAGCAACCCACTAACTTCGAACATAGCAGAGCACGTTTATGCAATGAACTCACCTCAAGTGAAAAGACTCTTTGAATATGGTTTAGCACTTAAAGATGCTTGGAAGCCGTTGGATCAGCTTCCACCTTCACACAGGAAGTAAAGTAAGAAATTGTAATGTTGTTATCAATTGTAATTATAATATTATTGTATGATTTTTTTTAAAAAGAGCAACTGTTGAGTTTCTTGTCGGTTTCTTCTCAGCAGAATCTGCCTTCCGAACCGGTGGTAGAATAATGATTTTAAACTTATTTCGTGGTTGTTCATTATGACCACGTCGTGACCACGATCCATGCAACTGGGTCGAAATATCGACAATAAAAATCTCGTCGTTTTATCGTGGTATGTACCCGTTTAAATAACATTCGGTGGTAGAATCTTTACAAATAGTCAACTGACGTGTCAAAAGTGCTTGTATACTGAGCCTTTTTGAAATAAATGAATTTTTTTAAATATAATTGCGCTCTCAAAATACGCTTATTTGAATATTATATTTTTTGACTTTTGAATTATCTCGACTTAGTACCAAAAAGAATTGATCTCACCTTAAGGCAAAAGACTCTTTGAAATAAATGGTTTAGCATTGAAAGTTACGTATTAATATTGCGCTTTCAGAATACGCAAGTTTAAACAACATTATTTTTTACTTTTGAACTGGTTCGTTCGCCCACTTTGTTTGGCCATCTACATCTACATTCACATTCCATATTTATTTCATATTTAGAATGCTGTAAAACGCGCATGAGTAGATATATAGTTTTGTCCATTCATTACACGATAGTCAGTTCACCATTCCACTCCGCATCATCTACATGATAGTTCTTTTATTTTATATCCTTATACAATTATTATAATCAGTGCAGTTTGTAAATAAATAAGTTTACAACATTCCTTTATACTACATCGACTTAGTATCAAAATAAACTTTCACGATCATAATCCTTTTATTTATTTTTCAGGTATTCGAAGCAATTGCAACAGAGTACGAAGTAAAGAACACACTAAGAAGACCACAATCAACGTCCGCGCATACTTCACCCAACCGATCACCGAATATCTCACCCACAGCGCGTCGCAAAGGCCAATACCAACTATCAATGATGCATAGAAACCGAAAACCAACATTACCATGCGAAAAGTTTCCATCAGATCCAAACATTAACAGATTTAACATAGATTCAAAATCTACCAATTCTACCAAAATGGAATATCCTGGCAACTCCAACGGGAAGTGCTGTCAAACAGATGTCAAATGCAAGTGTACTATAGACAAAGCTTGGTTGAATGTGCCACAGATTAATGTGGAAGATACCAGCGATAATAATAATTGCAATTGCCACAGATTGCAACATAAACTGGTTGCGCGACTAAGGCAAGCGTGTTCGCTTGCCGATTTGCAGAATGTTGCTTTACAAAGCTGTTCTTTGTCTAAATCTTTGAACAGTATTAGTCAGAATGAAAAGCGGTAAGTATTAATTTTATAGAAATAATTCTATTGTAAGAAATAGTAGTCTGAGATGGATATGACGACTGACGTCGCTCGATCTCGTGTTGGCTCGTGCCGACGATAGGTGGCGCTTGTATCTGTAAAGAATAGGGAGTTAGAGAGGGGAAGCGATTGGTTGGCGGGACGACTTGCGATATAAGACGCTCGTCGTACGGTCGGCTTTAGTATGCTCGGGGCGTGATTTGATGTGTAAATGACGGAGGTCCTGGGTTCGATCCCCGGCTGGACATATTGAGGTTTTCTTAATTGGGCCAGGTCTGGCTGATGGGAGGCTTCAGCTGTGGCTAGTTACCACCTAAGCCAAGCGATTTAGCGTTCTGGTACGATGTCGTGTAGAATCTGAAAGGAGTTTCATCTTCTTCATAACAAGTTAGCCCGCTTCCATCTTAGATTGCATTATCACTTACCATCAGGTGAGATTGTAGTCAAGGACTAACTTGTAAAAAAAAATTATATAATAAATAAAAGATAATTTCACAGACAATTTCATTTATATGTATGTATCTGGATTATCCCGCCGACCCGCAATGAAGCAGCGCAGTGGTTATAAGTTCCATATCCCCTCGCCTATAAGGAGGTAGGTCTGACCTTGGCCGATAAAACAGGCTGATATGATTATAATCGTCGTTATCAATCCATATTCGGCTCACTGCTGAGCTCGAGTCTCCTCTCACAATGAGAGGGGTTAGGCCAATAGTCCACCACGCTGGCCCAATGCGGATTGGCAGACTTCACACACGCAGAGAATTAAGAAAATTTTCTGGTGTGCAGGTTTCCTCACGATGTTTTCCTTCACCGTTTGAGACACGTGATGTATAATTTCTTAAAGTGTACACCGGATTCGAATCCACACCCTTCGGAATCGGAGGCAGAGGTCATATCCACTGGGCTATCACGGCTCATGATAATAATGATGATATTGATATTATTTTAGTGATGATTTAATTTGTTTCAGCTCTACCGACGCACAACTTAGCAACTCTATGGACAATCTCAAGAATACAGGTATGACATATTATTATTTTTAATTAATATGTGATTATTTTATCTTCTTTGTAAGTTAGCCACAATCTCACCGGATGGTAAGTGATGATACAATCTAAGGTGGTAGCGGGCTAACTTGTTAGTAGAATGAAAATCCACACCCCTTTCGATTTCTGCATTTCTGCACTGCAATCGCGTGGCGGTACGTCTTTGTCGATAGAGTGGTAACTAGCCACGGCCGAAGCCTCGGACCAATTAAGAAAACATCAATCAGTTCAGCCGGGAGTCAAACCTAGAACCTCCGTCTTGTAAATCTACCACTGCGCTACTGAGGCCGTCAAAATATAAAGATTGATTGATTTTTCACCTGATGCCAAGTTTCGGTGTAGTTTTATGCAGCGAATGTCCCGCGGTTTCACCCGCGTAGTTCCCGTTCCCGTAGGAATACGGGGATAATATATAGCCTATAACACTCGGGGATAGTGTAGCTTCCCAACAGTGAAAGAATTATTAAAATCGGTTCAGTTGTTTAGGCGTATATAACCAACAAACTCGATAAAGTAATCTAAATAGTATTAGTATTTTAAAGAGTTAAAAAATATTTTATTTTCTTTCAGATGCCCCTGTATTCGTGTTGTCTCCTCCGCCAATATATCTGTTATCTTGCGATCATACTCAATGATGGAAATCATTGATATGAAAAACAAATCTCTTATTAATATTGCCAACACTGTAATGCTAATGTGATTATAATTTGAATGTAATGATTTTTATAATAAATTCGGGTAAAAAAAGTTAAATCAAATCAAATCAAAATTCATTTATTTCAAGTAGGCTCAGTTTACAAGCACTTTTGACACGTCAGTTGACTATTTGTAAAGATTCTACCACCGGTTCGGAAGGCAGGTTCTGCTGAGAAGATACCGGCAAGAAACTCAACAGTTCCTCTTTTGAAAAAGTCATACAGTATTATAATTTACAATTGATAACAATTACTGTTTACATTTCTTATAGTTTACTTCCTGTGTGAAGGTGGAAGCTGATCCAACGGCCTCCAAGCATCTTTATCTTTAAGGAACTCATCAATGTTGTAGTACCCTCGACTAAGTAAATGTTTTGTAACACATTGCTTAAAGCTATGCATTGGCAGGTCCATCACAGTCTTGGGGATCTTGTTATAGAAGAGTACACCCAAACCTACAAAACCTACAATAGTTAACTAATTTTATACATAAAAAGCAAAGATTGTCTGGATATTTGCAAAATAAATGAGATTATAAAATTTCAAAATCTATTAAAAATCTTTTATCGTAATTAGATGAAAATTGATACAGTTTTAGCTTCCTTACATTAAATGTGACATTTTTTAATATTTGAACTATAAACATACACGCAGAACTAACAAAGATATTAGTAATTTTGTTTGAACGCCCATACAAATGTAACGGTCATTATGCACCGATGACGTCATTAGTTCGTACCATTTTGTATGGGGCGTTTTTATGGTCTAAGTAAATCCCTGTAGCTCCGAAAGTAATGATCGCAGATACCCTGTCACTTTTACAAAATTGCTTTACTATTAGCATACCCTTCATTTACGTATATAATTTTAAAAAAATCTGTCGTCATCCATAATATGTAAGTATTCATTACTTAAGTATTTTCTTAAATTGTAACATTTTAATAAATGTATTAATTAATTTATTAATTAATTTCATTGAAAATTATCGGTAAGTATCAAGTTTCTTTCTCTATCCATGTGATAATAAAAAAAAACGGATGAACACCCCAACCCTAGGAGCTTCTTAGTTAGCACTGTAGGCTACACACATTATTTATTTATAATATTATTAATATTCCATTATAAACATTTATTTCATTAAATATATTTATTTTAATTTATTTAACACATTCATTCACACTTACACTACATACAATCATAATTTCACACTCACAAATTAATATATACACTTTTCACTATTAAAATTAATTCACGCGCATACTCGGGTGAAACCCGTAGTATGCGGCGCGGCGGCCGTCTTACGTCACGCGCTCCGCGCTCGGTCAGTCGACATTCGATGCCTACCCTACTATTCGTTCTCGGTGCGTTCGACTAACACGTTTGACTTGCGCATAACTTTTGTGATCGTATTGTATTGTTTATTCCTCTCATTGTGTATGTTAACTGCCTAGTAATTAAAGACTATCTAAATACTTTACTCGTGTATATATTCCATCACTGCTAACCACAACAAAGCCTAAACTGGTGACCCTAAAATAAAATCAAAATGAGCAGTGAAAGTGACACAACCGGATCGCAGGCGAACACACAGTCGCGGCCGAAGACGAAAAAGGTGTCGGGCAGTTTCTTGAGGACGATTCGACACTGTCGCCAGCCCACCGACATCCAGCCCAGTGACGCGACATTAAAGAGGACATTAGAAGCCATGTCAAAATTCGACGAACGCCTGAACGACATCGCAGCGCCAGCTCTACAGGTGAATGCTGTGACATCATCGTCCGACTTCGAAATACTCAAACAACAACTGGCCAAACTCTCAAAGCTGGTCAGCATGTTAACCGCCCGCGAAGACGAGCAGACATTTTCGAGCGAACGCAACACACGCAACCACAGGAGGAGCTGCAGCCAGTCACCACCCACACGGTCAGCTACAAAGCACAGTCGCTTCACGAATTGCTGGTACCACCACAAGTTCGGATCTATCGCCAACAAGTGTGTACCACCTTGTAAATTCAAGACATCGATGAAAAACGACCGGCGGCCAGCAGTGACGACAGCCGACGATCAGCGGACAAACACGGGTCGTTTATTTATTACGGACCAAGACACAAAAGTGCAATACTTAGTGGACACCGGTAGTGACATTTGTGTATACCCAGTGAGCGCCTTACGCGAACGACGTAATAAAACTTCATTTTCGTTGTGTGCGGCGAACGGTTGGGCTATCGATACCTACGGTTACATACAATTAACACTAAACATAGGTCTACGCCGCGACTTTCCGTGCCGATTTGTAATCGCGGACGTCACGAAACCTATAATCGGTGTAGATTTTCTGTCTCATTATCGACTCATTGTAGACATCAGTAACCGTAAACTTATCGATAGCCTAACCAATATAAGTTATACAGCTAGTGTTGCGTCACCCAACTTACTTGTAACGAGCGTTAAGGTATCGACTGGCGGCAATAGCAAATATCACAGTATATTATCTGAATTTCCAGATATCACCCGCCCCGCCGGTACACCAGGTACAGTAAAACACAGTACACAACACCACATTCGTACTACACCAGGCCCCCCAGTGTCGTGTTCACCCCGAAGGCTGGCACCAGATAAATTAAAAATAGCCAGACAAGAGTTTGACGCGATGCTGGCGAACGGTACCGCTCGTCCATCTGACAGTCCGTGGTCATCACCTCTCCATCTGGCGACTAAAAAAGATAACGGCTGGCGTCCTTGTGGAGATTATAGGCTACTCAACGCAAGGACAATCCCAGATAAATATCCTATTCGTCACATACACGATTTTTCACATAGTCTGTCTGGTTGTAAATATTTTTCTGTTATAGATTTGGTCAAGGCTTACAACCAGATCCCTGTGGCTGAAGAGGACATCCCTAAGACAGCGATTTCGTGTCCCTTCGGGTTATACGAGTTCCCTTTTATGAACTTCGGGCTGAGGAACGCAGGTCAGACATTTCAGAGATTCGTCGACGAGCTAACCCGTGGACTTGACTTTTGCTACGCTTACCTTGACGATTTTTTGGTATACTCCAGGACTCAGGAAGAACACGAAGACCATTTACGCCAACTGTTTTCTCGTATGCAGGAATACGGCGTACTAATCAACACAGCGAAATGCGTCTTCGGTGCACCTGAGGTAACATTCCTGGGCTACCAAATTTCCGACAAAGGCACCAAACCTTTAGACAGCAAAGTCAAGGCCATCGCGGACATCACCATCCCGAAAACCGTCAGAGAGCTTAGACGATTCTTGGGCATGATTAATTTTTATAGGCGATTTCTGCCTAACGCTGCCCAAATCCAAGCTCCTCTGAACGCATTACTGACCGGATCTGTTAAAGCTTCCCACCCAGTCATCATAGAAGGAGAATCTCTGCAAGCATTCGAGGACTGCAAGAAGAGTCTGTGTGATGCAACCCTATTAGCGCATCCCGTATCTCACGCTAAACTGGGACTCGTCACTGACGCTTCCGACAAAGTCATCGCAGCAGCCCTACAACAGCACGTGGACGGAGCTTGGCAACCTCTAGCATTTTTCTCACGCAAGTTGAGCCCCTCGCAGGTCAAGTACTCTCCATACGATCGCGAGCTCCTTGCAATATACGAAGGCATCAAACACTTTCGTCACATGTTAGAGGCCAGTGATTTCACCATCTATACTGACCACAAACCGCTATGTTACGCTTTCCATGAGCGGAAAAGTAACTGCTCGCCACGTCAGTATAGACACTTGGACTTCATCTCGCAATTCACTACGGATATTCAACACATCGCGGGTAAAGACAATGTCGTTGCCGACACGCTTTCCCGTATTTACGAATTGCAGACGCCTGTAGATCTCGAAGTCCTTGCCAAGTCCCAAACCACAGACCCTGAGCTTGCCCAACATCTCAACAGCGAAACATCTCTTCGCCTTACCAAGATGACAATACCTGGTAGTCGTACTGAAATGTACTGCGACGTCAGCACCCCGACTCCCAGACCTTTTGTCCCAGAGAACTATCGTAGGCAAATCTTCAACAGCCTCCACTCTCTCAGCCATCCTGGTCCTAACGCCTCAGCTAAGCTCGTAGCACAACGCTTCGTTTGGCCACTCATGCGGAAAAACTGCCGTGACTGGGCTAAGGCATGTTTGGTATGCCAGCGCACGAAGGTAAGCCGACACGTGTCGTCACCTATAGGTACGCTTGCTTTACCTTCGGCGCGGTTCAAATATGCCCATTTAGACCTTGTCGGGCCAATGCCGTACTCAAATGGTTTTCGGTATTGTTTGACAGTCGTCGATCGCTTTACGCGATGGCCGGAAGCTGTCCCCATCACCGACATTACCTCTGAGACAGTAGCCAAAGCCTTTATCTCTTGTTGGGTCTCGCGTTACGGTGTTCCTACCGATATAGTCACGGATCGAGGAGCACAATTCCAATCGGCACTTTTCCAGCAGTTAGCCAAATCCATTGGATTCGACCACCGCAGGACAACTGCATACCACCCACAGTGCAACGGCTTAGTTGAACGCTTTCATCGACAGCTGAAGGCAGCTATAACTTGCCACGCTGATTCAAATTGGACCGAATCCCTACCCCTGGTTCTTCTTGGCATAAGGAGCGCTATAAAGGAAGACCTCAAAGCGTCATCAGCTGAACTGGTATACGGTGAGCCACTCCGATTACCTGGAGAATTTTTCGGTCATACCACAACTGGGTACACCACCGATATAACCGATTTCTCAGCACGCTTAAAGTCCTTTGCCGAGAAGCTGAAACCAGTTCCCACTCAGCACCACTCCAAAACTCGCAAAACCTTCGTGTTCAAGGAACTCGACACATGTAGTCATGTTTTCATTAGAGAAGACGCTACACGTGGATCCCTGCAACCAGCGTACACAGGTCCACACGAGGTTGTACAGAGAAGTGCCAAGGTTTTCAAAATCATGGTCAAGGGCAAAGTCGTCACAGTATCAATAGACCGACTTAAACCAGCCTATATACTGTCTGACGACACACCCCAACCAAATCCATCTAATCCCCCAAAACCTCCACAACCTAATCCCCCAAACCCTCCACAACCCAAACCTCCAAATCCTCCCCCTGTACATCAGGCAGCTGGAGACACCACACAACGGACCACACGTTCAGGGAGACGAGTACGGTTCCCAGATTATTATCGTCCGTAGACACGGCCTCTGGAGGGGGGTGATGTAGGCTACACACATTATTTATTTATAATATTATTAATATTCCATTATAAACATTTATTTCATTAAATATATTTATTTTAATTTATTTAACACATTCATTCACACTTACACTACATACAATCATAATTTCACACTCACAAATTAATATATACACTTTTCACTATTAAAATTAATTCACGCGCATACTCGGGTGAAACCCGTAGTATGCGGCGCGGCGGCCGTCTTACGTCACGCGCTCCGCGCTCGGTCAGTCGACATTCGATGCCTACCCTACTATTCGTTCTCGGTGCGTTCGACTAACACGTTTGACTTGCGCATAACTTTTGTGATCGTATTGTATTGTTTATTCCTCTCATTGTGTATGTTAACTGCCTAGTAATTAAAGACTATCTAAATACTTTACTCGTGTATATATTCCATCACTGCTAACCACAACAAAGCCTAAAGCACCACAAAATATAATATGACAACTCTTGGATCAGTTTATTTAAAATAAAAAACGGAGGAAATGCTAAACAGTATACAAAAATTATTATCGAAATAAAGAAATAACTATAAAAAACAAAACATACATACAGCTGAACGTATATCCTCCTCCTTTTTGGAAGTCGGTTAATAATTAACAATTTTATTATATTATCGATTATAAACAAAAAATGTGGAACGCTTCACGATTTTGCGTGTCATCCTTGCGCAGGGGCCATGCTAATCTTCTCTGTATCGTTCCAATTTTAGTATATGTACTGCCGAAGCGAGTACAATGAGTTAGGGTTTAAAAGTTTACTTATACTCTAGAATGTTAAAAATTTCGATAGCGTGATGTAGACCTCATACAAATTGACAGCACAACTACCAACGCCATCTATATTACCTTTTATTAAACATACTTCAAGTGAAAGCATACGTAACAACGCCATCTATATTACTTTTTATTAAACATACTTCAAGTATCACTCACGTTTAATCACGAATTCATTAAAGCATTATTTTAAAGTTGTTTTTGTTAAATAAATACTTAATAAGTGGGTAGGTTAATAAATAATTATAGAAACAATTCAAAACTTCGTTATATTAGCACAATTATTTTTAAACCTGATACCATGGTGAATCGGTTTTTCGAACGCAGCTAAAGACAATAGACAACTGTCATTTTAGACATTGACAACGACAATGTAAAGTATTGTTTACTTTTTCTGATTTGTTGCCTTGGTTTTCAATTTTAATTATTTTTAAATATGCAAGACCAAACTAGCGAAAAAGGCATATTGCTGCCTCACCATGAGCAAGAGACGCTGTGTACTACACGTTTGCCTTATCGACAGGGGAGAAAGTTAACCGCAGTAAAGGTATTGTCTTGAATTAGCTATTTGTGTGAGCCCTGTGCTCAAATGTAACAACTCAAAAGTATGACGACCTCTCGCACAGTTGGTAGTGCTGTGGTTCTAAACAGAGGTCTGTCAACACCTTAGGAAGCTTTCGCTTAACTGTTGGATCAAGAGTCGGATACAGAAGGCAGTGATTCTTGGGACGGCGCGTGTTGTGAGGAGGTTCCACACTCTGAGGCCCTGACCACCGGTTGCTTGGGCACTCAAATGTCCCGCAGCGGGAGGTTAGATTTTTTGTTTACAAATTTTTAATAGTGTTTTGTATTTTATATTTAAATTGACATTGTTAAAATTAAAAAAAAAAAAATAAATGAGAGAATAATTAAAAATTTGAAATTTAAACCAAATATTTTTTAAATTAATTTCTTATTTAGACCCATGCAAACCAGAACAAGGCAATTTCAAACTAGCAATTTAATTACAAGGCTTCACATGCTGATATAATATGAAGAATTACCTATAGTCCACAACTTTAGGCTTTTTACACAACAATATCACTTCTCAAAAAGGTTCTTTTAGGGTGACACTTTTCGTTTCTATTCACATACATTGTATTTTTAATAATAAGCTTTACGGCTCTGGGTTCTAGCCCTTTTGAGCCCGGATTCACAAACAATAAATTAATTATCTCGGACCAATAATAGAAGGACCTACCTCGCAAGACGTTACCTCTCTGTCAAAGAATCAACAATCTATCTATATAGAGCGGGGCATTTAGAAGTGTTTGTAAAATCGACTGAGATAGTTGAGCGGCTAACGCGTGTAAAAAAACTAACAAACGCGTTAGATTGTTCGATTGTATCGATGTTTCATTGTTGTAATCGTTTTCGTCGTCTAAAAAACTCCCTAAATATTCCGGTTTGTGTAGTAAGTAGTTCAATGGCATGAAAAACGGCCAACAACTTCTAATTCAGTAAAAGATGACGTGACGTTCAATTTGAAAATATTTCTATTTTATTTTTGTTATTCTTTACATGTTAGCCCTTGATTTCAGTCTCACCTGATGGTAAGTGATGATGCAATCTAAGATGGATGGTATGATTTCTACACGACATCATACCGGAACGCTAAATCGCTTAGCGGTACGTTTTGTAGGTAGGGTGGTAACCAGCCAGACCTGGCACAATTAAGAAATTCTCAATCGGCCCAGCCGGGGATCGAACCTAGGTCCTCCGTCTTTTAAATCCACCGCGCGTACCAGTGCGCCACGGAGGTCGTCAAAAACATAATTATAATTTATAATAAATTTGTAATAAAAACATTATCTAAAAGAAAAATCGATTCTATTCTTCTAACGAACGAACGAACAGAACATCGATCCATTAATTTAACGTTCTGTGTACAGATTATATTATTCTTGTTAAATATTTTATTATTTATTCTTGTTAAATATTTTCGATGACTGAGTTTACCTCGTCCCTTTCAAAAAACGACAGACAATTTTGTTGCTGCATTTGGGTGCGATGCATTTCCATTTCTAATTCCTCTATGTTAAATATATAGAGTTTGCACAAAAACAATACAAACGACATAAAAAGAACCCAAGCAGACATGAGTCACAAACCATATGAAAAATAAAGATATTGAGTTTTATGGGTATTAAATGTGCATTTATAAAATTAAATAATAACTTTAATAATTTTTATAAATGTCGTATTTTCATATCAAAAGAAGATGTTTTCTTTTATTTTAATGTGAATTTTACCTTTCATTTATTGCAGAAATACCCTATACTATGATTAATTTTTTGATTTTGTGTTATTAAGTGAAAGAAGATTTGACATTTCACACACACACACTTCACAGCACAAAACACTACTTTATTTGTTGTCTGTGACTAATACTCCTACCTCACAGTATTCGTTAACTAAATCCAGACTGTTGTGCGTATTTTCTTCCTTTGTAATTTTTATTATTTCGTTTTGTTCTCGTTTCGTTGTTGTTGTTAATTATTGTTTATTTGTTGTTTGTTTTTCGCGCGTATCTTGTATGTATTATTTATTACCTCATATCTTCGAAACCGCTGAACGGATTTACGTAATTCAGATATCCTTAGATTTGTTTTAATAACCCAAGTGTTCTTAGATAGGTGAAATTAAAAAAAAACCAACAAGACGACTGTGAGATGCTATAGAATCGAGGTGATTTTTTTTTAAATATTGCAACAAGGGAATCAAATTCAAGGGCTTTTTGTGAGAATTTCAAAATGGTATATAATGGCCAACAAAAAACTACAATTAGAAAAACGTTATTTATTAATTGTATATACATAATACGCGAGGCGGACGACTATAAGGTTTATGAAGTGTAGTTATAAAATACCTTAAATAGACTAAATTAAATATATTGAATATAAAACTCGACATGTGCGAGTCGGATTCGCCCACCGAGGGTTCCGTAGATTTTTTTGAATATTTACTTATCCTCGGTTGGACGTAGGTATACACTATCGTACTTTGTAACAAACGTAACAAATAAATCCGAAATTCACCATCTATCTAACTAAAAATTATGAAATAAAATAATTAAATAAACGAATAACCCGACTGCATAAATGATACAAAAACTGATTAAACTAAAGTGGGGACCTATTAAAAAATGTAGACGTAAATCATTATATTCAATATAATAGGTCCCGACTGTTTTCTAATTTTTTTCTACACTTCTGGACTGAGCTTGTTTTTTTTCTTTTCAGTTTTTGTATCATATAGGCAGTCGGGTTTTTTATTTGTTTAATTAATTAATTTATTAATTTTATTTAGTTTAGTACGAAAATGAGTGAAGCGGAGCCTGGTACTAGCCGGAGCAGTTATTCCGCATTGCTATCGTTTCCGTCACCAAAAAAGAAACGTACGAAGCTATCACCCTTATCGTCCTCCGAGAAAACCGTTTTGATTAATGTGTTTAAATATGTCGAGGATACCTTATGTTTGCTTATACATAATAAAAAACAAAACTATAAGGGTTCTTTATTGACTACGGAACCCTGAATATAAGTGAAACATTATCTGTTAGATAAATAACAGGATATAGGAATATAGAATAAAAAAAATATTGGTTATCAAAGGAAGTTTTATTTCATGACAATATTCGTAAATAATGCTGTAGTAAAATGTTGAGCACTCCTGAGTCAGCTGTTTTTGTTTATTTACATTGTTTAAAATACCTACCCGATCTGACTATATAACTAGCGAACGGCTGCTACTTCGTCTGCCCTTAGACCTCCTTAATGTGGCCATGTCGCATAATCCATTCTTAGCAAACATCTACTAAAGTGTTTTTCTGATAGCATGGGTGCAGTGACAGTCGTGTGTATGACGTTCATAATATGTACTATTATTGTGAATCGTGGCAAATTTTCAAGAGTGAAATGAACTGTCACCTGCACCATCATAAATGAAACAAACTGTAACTAAACTACCTCTGTGCCAAATTTCAACTTTGTTCATCAATTGGTTTTCAAGATTTTGTGATGAGTGACCATTCCCTGTTATACAAATAGATAACATATATTGTTCTCAGGTATACTCTATTAGCAAGGAGTCAAACCACCTTCTAATATTTGGAGTTCCCTCTCTAAACCTTCGTCAAGAGACCAAAGCACTGTTCACCAAGTTTGGCAAGCTTCTACAATTCAACATATCAACTGAGCATGCGTCTGAAGCCTTCACAGAAACCTATCACGCACAATATGAAAGGATACAATCCGCTCGGCATGCGAAAAGAATGCTTGACACAAAAAACTTCTTTGGTGGTTCCTTACACGTCTGTTATGCTCCAGAATTTGAAAGTATTGATGAAACCAGACAGAAATTGTTCCAACGGCAGAAAGACATCATATTTAGATTAAGAAACTTAACTAAAGATCAACACAATACAGTTACAGAGAGTAATACATATAAAACTGATGCTTTAATATCAAGTAATGAAACAACTAAGCCTGTCGAAATTGTATCAGAGCCATCAGAGCCTATAAAACTGAATATGGGAGTACCAAATACTATATACAGTGGAAAACAATTAAACGACTCAAATAGAAAACGTAAAATAAACAATAAAAGAAAATCAAAGACGCTTTTAGATGATAATGTAAAAAAATCTTATAATAGCTTTGAGCATAATGTTACAAATAGTAATTCAGACGTTATGTATAATGTTCCTACTAGTAATAATAATATTAATATTACAACAGGTAATATTAGTATTACAACAGGTAATATTAGTATTACAACAGGTAATATAACACTTGGTAATCACAGTAATATTAAAGTTATAGATTGTACAAGAATAGATAATGAAGTGGTTACAAACATAAACGAATCTCTCAATTATAGTAATTTTGGCAATGAGGTTATAAGAAAGATTCCTGAAAAACCTGTGAATAAAATACAATTTCATTTAAATAAAAAATCATAACATATATTTTTTAATGTTTTATTTTTTTAACAAATATGTACATGAACTGTGGTGTATATAAGTTGGTAGTGTATTTAAAATAGGTTATTCTTATAATATACAATTAATAATTTAAAAAATATTTATATACAGATATTCTACATTCACAAATAGTTTACACAGTGAATTATGTCTATAAAATATTAGAAATCCTTGAATATGATTTGATAGGTATGCATATATATTATATTTCTAATTTTATGTAACAGTATTTATATAAAATCATATATTATTGAAACAAATATAATAGTAGTACAAAAAATGGTAATCTTAGGTACATTACCAAGATTGTGTTTACTTTATTTTAGATTATCACTGGTACCAGTATCACCTGTGTAGTTACCGTTTGTATGAGAGTATGGGGATAAAATATAGCCTATGACACTCAGAAATAAAGTGACTTGCTAGTGGTAAAAGAATTTCCAAAATCGGTTCAGTAGCTCCAGATGTTACCATAAACAATTACCTTATACTTACGGTCTTTGCATTCGAGTAGATAATTAAGATAAGGTATAGATTTTGTTAGTAGCAGTCTATAATAATTATAATTATGTATTATACTAATCGGTCCATTGGACACAAAAGTCATATCGAATCCGGCCTGGGGCATGCTCCTCCAACTTTCCAGTTGTGTGCATTTTAATAAATTAAATATCACGTGTCTCAAACCTGCATACCTGAGAATTTCTTAATTCTCTGTGTGTGTGAAGTCTGCCAATCCGCATTGTGCCAGCGTGGTGGACTATTGGCCTAACCCCTCTCATTCTGAGAGGAGACTCGATCTCAGCAGTGAGCCGTATATGGGTTGATAACGACCATTTGGTATATGATTAATTAGATTATCTGAATTTTTTGTTATAAAACTATACCTAGATTTAATTTTTGTTCAGACATTGCAATTTAGTATTTTTGCAACCTTTGTTAGTTTTTTGATATTAATAGTAGTCATTAAATCTCACAGAAGCCTTGGGTTCTGGCATTTTTGAGTCAACATAGACTAAGAACTACAAGCTAAACTTATGCATCTTCTCCCAAAAGTACTATTCCTCAGGATATTCCTCCCCGGGTACTTCCTCCTGTTCATCAAACTCGTCGTCGACGCCTACCTCCTGCAATCACATAACAGTTATTAAACTAAAGCCATACTCAATGGCGTGCACAAGGTTTTCAACTAGGGTATGCTAGGGTATGGGTAAAATTTTTACAAAATGGAAAATTCCTGTTCCAATACAGGTGCCTAATGAATGCTCACGGTATGCATCGTATTTATACATCTATGAATGCACGCCACGGGCCCAGTTTACCAACACAAACAAATTGGAAATTATGATAGAAAACGTAGGTATGTAATTCCATAAGTTATTTATTTAATTTAAAATGTTATTCAAAATAATAAATTAACTAAATGTACCTATCTAATTTTTCTACGCTAATTAATCAAATATTATTTCATTAATTTAAGAAAAACTTCATTATTATTATTATTATTAGGTGTGAAATGACTTGCGCATTATAGGTTTCCGTACCCAAACGGTAAAATACTTTCTCCAAACCAATGATAATTTTATACTATAGATCGGTTACGTCTCTACAAAATCACTGCAAAAAGTGATCCGAATAATAGGCTGCAAAACAGAGGGCACACATGCACAATTTTGTCTTTAATTCCATTATTTGTTTATGCACAGATATACTTATAGTTTTTACACCACCTGAACACACAACTCGACGTAGACTTGTAGACGATATTTAAGTATTATTTGTTCGTTTTTGAACTAACATCGAGATGTGGAAATTTACTCTTTTAGGCGTCTCATTTTTCATGACCCAGTAACACATCTAACAGTATTTAACATCATTGCTCCATGCTGTATCTCATGAACTACGATATTTAGACAGCTGAAAATTTTGCAGATTTACAGATGATGTACTTCTGTTGCTATGACAACTAAAAGTAGAATGCAAAACAGAATTAAATATTTAAGTGGCTACAAACGCGTTTTACAGAGGTACGGGACCCTTCGTGCTAGTCCGACTCTCGCTTGACCGGTTTATTACCTCGTACTGCTGGTACTCGGACACCAAGTCGTTCATGTTGCTCTCGGCCTCTGTGAACTCCATCTCGTCCATCCCTTCGCCGGTGTACCAATGCAAGAAGGCCTGGCAACAAGACAAAAAAACCATAAAACATTTTGTTCGAACACCATGTGTTTCGATATAGGTATTTTTTATCAAAAATAACAAAATGGACAAATTAGTTTCAATTTAAAAAATTCAAACGCCACGCAACTGCCGTGGCGGATAGGGTGACCATAAAAGTCCGATAGAAAGTAAAAATCTTCGGTAAACGATTACTTTCGTACTTATTTGTCTTTTTTATATAAAATATTATCTGCACTGCTGAGCTCGAGCCTCCTCTCAGACTGAGAGGGTTAGGCCAATAGTCCACCACGCTGACCCAATGCGGATTGGCAGACTTCACACACGCAGAGAATTAAGAAAATTCTCTGGTATGCAGGTTTCCTCACGATGTTTTCCTTCACCGATTGAGACTCGTGATATTTAATTACTTAAAAATGCACACAACTTATACAATTCAATAGTTGTAGGTGCATGCCCCGGATCGGAATCGAACTCACACCCTCCGGAATCGGAAGCAGAGGTCATATCCACTGGGCTATCACGGACAGTGGTTAATGTATGTGCATGTATGTAACGCACCTTCCTCCTGAACATGAGCGTGAACTGCTCTGAGATACGCTTGAAAATCTCCTGCATGACGCTAGTGTTGTGTTTAAAATGTGGCAGTCATCATTGTGGCCGGTAGCGAGGGATTCAACTGATCCCTGCCTCAGAATTCTATTTATAAACCGCTCGCTTCGATAGCTCGATATTCTAGTATCCTGCGCTTACTATATCATTTAGTAACCCACCTTCCTCCTGAACATGAGCGTGAACTGCTCGGAGAAGCGTTTAAAGAACTTCTAAACGTTGTAATATCTACACATATGGCGGCCATCTTTTATACATTAGAATCCCTCGCTACCCTCAGGAGTCATAACTAAGGCATTGACATCTTATTAAAATTTTTAAAAATATATTTTAGACCCGCTTGCTTCACTAGCTCAATATACTACGGGTACCTATTATCCTTCGCTTGATATCATAGTAAATCACCATTCACCTTTTTCGTGAACGCGAGATGCGTAGATTTCATGTATACCTATTTCATCTAGCAATGTTTTGTTCAGTTTGTTACCCTTGAATCCTTCGCTACTCTCAGTATTCTATTTCTAAACCGCTCGCTTCGTTAGCTGGATATCTTCCCTTAATGTAGGTAGATGTATGTAACCCACCTTCCTCCTGAACATGACCGTGAACTGCTCGGAGATGCATTTGAAGATCTCCTGCATGACACTATTGTTGTGTTTAAAATGTGGCAGCCATCATTGTGGCCGGTAGCGAGGGATTTAACTGATCCCTACCTCAGGATTCTATTTATAAACCGCTCGATTCGATAGCTCGATATTCTAGTATCCTGCGCTTACTATATCACTTAGTAACCCACCTTCCTCCTGAACATGAGCGTGAACTGCTCGGAGATGCGCTTGAAGATCTCCTGTATGGCGGTGGTGTTGCCCACGAACGTGGCCGCCATCTTGAGCCCGCGCGGGGGCACGTCGCACACCGCCACCTTCACGTTGTTGGGGATCCACTCCACGAAGTAGCTGATACCAAGTCAATGTCTAAATTATCCATACTAATATAATAAATACGAAAGTCAGTCTCTCTGTCTGTCTGTTACCTTTTCATGGTTACATCACT
Organism: Bicyclus anynana; assembly: GCF_947172395.1. Lineage (NCBI taxonomy): Eukaryota > Metazoa > Arthropoda > Insecta > Lepidoptera > Nymphalidae > Bicyclus > Bicyclus anynana. Next base: position 409,660 of record NC_069109.1, read on the forward strand.
GAACAGAGTGCCTAGTGGCAGTTTTCTTACTGTGACTCAATGAATAATTGCGAGCTTAACAACAAGATATATAAACATCGACTTCATGAACACTATCTTTCTTTATTATCATAGATTCGTTGTATTATATGTATATATATATATATTATATATATGTATTTATTTAGTTATTATAGCATACAATACAACCCATATTCGGCTCACTGCTGAGCTCGAGTCACCTCTCACAATTAGAGGGGTTAGGCCAATAGTCCACCACGCTGGCCCAATGCGGGTTGGCAGACTTCACACTCGCGGAGAATTGAGAAAATGCTCTGGTATGCAGGTTTCCTCACGATGTTTTCCTTCACCGTTTAAGACGTGATATTTAATTTCTTAAAATGCACACAACTGAAAAGTTGGAGGTGCTTGCTCGGACCGGATTCGAACCCACACCCTCCGGAATCAGAGGCAGATCCATTGGGCATTCACAGCTCCAGCATTGACTAATATTGGTACTAAATAAATTAAAAAAAAAAATAATTGCTTATAATAATCTATGGAATGCTAAGATATTCATGTGACAGTGAATACCTGGAGTTCTTGTCCTGCACAGTGAGCATCTGCTCGTCCACCTCCTTCATGGACATGCGGCCGCGGAAGATGGCGGCCACGGTGAGGTAGCGGCCGCGGCGCGGGTCGCACGCCGCCATCATGTTCACTGGACTGAACATCTGCACACAAATACAGAGAAGTCAAACTTCTTTGCAAGTACGACTTGGGCAGTCAGCTGTAATGCGTTACGTTAAGTGTAACCGGGCGGCGAACGTTGAGAGGGAAAGCATGAGAAGTTTTAATTCAGTCGTGCGGCTTAAACAGAGCCGTTCAAGGGGTGCGTCGCACCCGGGCTCCGCGATCTCAGGGGCGCCCGAGCCCCACTATTGTGTTTTCGAATTAAACTTTTTTTTAAAAGTTGTGTTCATTTATTTATATTTTGTTAACCTTTGCATCCATAAAGTTCATTTTATCCGTGTAATTACAGCGGGTGTTACATAACTTACATCCATTTTCCCAAACTAAAACTATCACAGTTCCAAAAATGTATACTTGCGAGACCTAGTGTACCCTCCTAGTTGTTTTCAGACAAATTTTTAAAATTTACTTTTGAAAATAGGCAATTACAAACGAATTAGTTTGCTACACAGATAGCTGTGGTAACTTGAAGTGTTTGTACGTAAATATTCCATTTGAACAGTGCTCAGCACGCTTAGGTACTAGAGGGCGCTACGGTGATGATTGCACCCGGGCGCTACGTTAGCTAGAGACGCCTCTGGGCTTAAACCCCCATTTTAATAGTTTTCAGTAGATCCCACCCTGCTGGACAACATGCAGTACCCACTCCTAACAGAGAATTTTCCGACTTCTTAAAGGGGAATATTGGTCATATGTCGAAGTAAGGAAGTGTACTGTATTACCTGTTGAGTCAGCTCAGCAACCGTAAGTGCTCGGTAGCCCTGGCTGTTGCGGGCTGTCAGTGGAGCGAACCCTGCCAAATAATAACACTGCATTACATTAACGATAACTTTAATCGAAAGACTTTTTTGTCTGATTGTGTAAGTGCCTTAGGCTCCTTAATAGCGTCCTCCTAAGTGCACCGGAGGTTTGGGCGAGCGCAGAAACATCACATCTAATAGGGCCAGAAGGCAGAAGCAGAAAGAAGGGCAGAACGACTCTCTACTCGGACCTCGGCTTAGAGATCCGTTCTGGAAGGGTATTTGGCCTGCATGTATCAGTACAGGCGTCCCACATCATTAGTTAAAAAGCCTACGTCAGGGTGATGCCTGATATCGGGGACCTCGTCGTCGCCAGTGAAGAAGTATGGTAGCTTGTATCTTGGTCTTCGTCAGGGTCGTAAAGGACATTTTTCGGGCGTCCAGATTATCAGCCTTGGGATCGAAGGTGAATCGAACGACTGCTTAATGTATCCAAGGCCCAAATTTCCAAAGCAGGTTTGCTATTGAGAATTGATTGGAATAGAGCAAAGCACTATAGTCCATAGTCCGACAATCCTGGACAAGGACCTGATGATCCAATGCTGCATATGCTACTCGTACTACAGTACTAAGACGATAAGAACAACCTGAATGGAACTCCAGTAACTAACTCCTGCTATAAGATGGATTGTTAATAAGGTTGTTGGGAGCTGCTGGATGTTGACGGCTCGAAACTGTTGTTTGGAAGTCTAAATATGAAGCTGTTCAGCGGATGACGTCCATAAGCTAATAAGCGCCATAATGCGCAGTGGATTTACAAGACGGAGGTCCTGGGTTCGATCCACGGCTGGGCCCTTTGAGGTTTTCTTAATTGGTCTAGGTCTCGCTGGTGGAAGGTTTAAGCCGTGGTTAGTTACCACCCTAACGGTAAAGATATACCGCCAAGCGATTTAGCGTTCCGGTACGATATCGTATCTATAGAAACCAAAAGGAAAAGGTGTGGATTTCATCCTCCTCCTAACAAGTTAGCTCGCTTCCATCTTAGATTGCATCATCACTTACCATCAGGTGAGATTGTAATCAAGGGCTAACTTGTAAAGAATAAAAAAAAACCCACGCGGGTCTTTTATTAAAAAAATGAAATCGTACCGGGCATAAAGAAGTGCAGTCTCGGGAAGGGCACCATGTTGACGGCCAACTTGCGCAGGTCCGCGTTCAGTTGTCCGGGGAAACGCAGACACGTTGTCACCCCGGACATTGTTAGCTGTGACCATAGAGTCAACATAATCATAAAAGTATAGTCAACGTAGACAGAGAAGAAAATAGACGCCTTGTTAGCATTGATGTCAGCCAAATTATGGTAGCCAAAACTGAAACGTGTTATCGCCGCGTTGCAACGACTTGCGGCACAGACGGCTCGGACCAGAATGCTCGTGGCGTTCGAGCCGTCCACATCTCTTGTTGTGTAATTCTTTATGGGTTACTTGGGATAGGCGGGGAGAGTGACTTGAGTGGAAAAGGGGAGTGTTTGTTAACAGTCAAAGGATCCTTTAACCCTACACACAACGTTCACAAGTGCGTGACTTCACTTAAGGTCATTCTCTGCCATTCTAGGGTCTTATTTTGGTTGGTAGTTTGATTTGTTAATTAAGTTGTCCTGACAAATGTTGTGAACCTTTGTTCGACATTAGTTTTCTTATTTTTGTAATCACTTCTGAGTCTGCTAAAAAACGTAAACTGAAACTGAAATAGAGATAATAATCTCTGCAAACTGGCGACCGCTGCTACGTTAGCGGAGTGCCTCTCAACCATTTGACACTTGTCAGAAACGTTATGGTCTGCCAATCCGTGTCATGACACTGAATATCGAATGGCTTTGGTTCCTTACCTTACAGACTACATGTTGTTTAGGTTATTCTGTTTCTGACGTGACAACGTCATACAATTCGATGGAGTCGGCTGTATAATTGAAAAAAGATGACGTCGTGCGTCGTTCTCTCGCTCTAGGGTTGCCTACTTTTTTTACAAAACATAAAGTATATATCATAGTCTATGAAGAATTATAGTGTTTTAGAAAAACGAACAGTATTTTATTTATTTAATTCTTATGACGTTATCACGTTCAACTATAGTCAGTAAACCGACTTAACAGAAAACTGATTTTTTGAAAGAATGTGACGGTAAGATGATAGGTGAATGTTGAGGCGTCTTCTAAGGAGCCTTTTATCCTGCACCCAGAGACACAAGCCTGATTGAAGAAGGTCACGATTTTGATGATGATAGGTTTGATTGAAAAATTGTGATAGACCTTTAAACCCACTTCTAATATCACCACCGTTACTTTTGTATTAGGTATATTTTGTACTTAAACATCGCAAAAATTAAAAAGAAGTATAAACAAATAAGCAAAAACATAATGAAAAACAAAAAGCATTAATAGTTATTTGTGCAACTGTCATGTAATGAGGGCCATTGTAGCACGAGTGATTTTTGTGCAAGCCATCGATCGTAGATCGTTAGATGGGCCTCAAAGCGTGGCGGAATTGTCATTGGTTTCGTACATTGAGTGCGTCATCACTCGTAACACATTTTTCTTTATTCACGTTGTGGCTTGTGTTTTTACAATTCTAAAATGAACACGAAGGCATAATTAAGGAATTAAAATAAAAAAAGAAACGGTAATTTTTTTTAAGTCCATGACCACTCACAGCAAGCGCTTGTTACGTACTAAGTTAAAATGTGCGTGCACGTGTTTGGGTAATGACATAAAATTGTGCGTTCTCTAATATGGAGGGGCTTTAATGATTTATATCGATGGTGCAAGCTGATTACGAAATGGGAGCAGAAAACAGTATTTGACTCACAGAGACGAGATGGTTGAGGTCCCCGTAGGTGGGGGAGGCGAGCCGCAGCGTGCGGAAGCAGATGTCGTACAGCGCCTCGTTGTCGATGCAGAACGTCTCGTCCGTGTTCTCCACCAGCTGGTGCACCGACAGCGTCGCGTTGTACGGCTCCACCACCGTGTCCGACACCTGTGTAGCGTTATCCATATAAATATTATTGTATAATCATTATTAGCGTATCCACATTAATATTTAGTTCGTAGATTATCTATAAGTTTACAACGTACCAAATTGTAAAGTCTATATGTGGCGCGCACATGTCGATCCTAAGAACTCAAGAACACATTACTAACCCAATGTATTTAGCAATATTAAACCAGTTTGAAAGGGAAATGTGGAAGGCAAACGGCCGCGAGGTAGATCTCCAACCCGATGGTCCGATCTTCTAAAGGAAGCAGGAGCCCGAACCTTTTACAGTGCCGTCCAAATGGCCAGCGACCGTACTCGATGGAGGAGCATTGTAAACCAAACGATGACTCGCCAAGGTGGTCACGATCCTCAGTCATGAGGGACCGACTAGAGAGAGAGAGAGAAACTAGTTTAACAGTAAACGGCGATCGATAAACACGCTTTTCTTTGCCACCTTACCTTCTTACCCACACGCGGCAAACCTGCACAAGTACTGGTAAGAAGCAGATGTCGTACAGCGCCTCGTTGTCAGCCGGCCTTATCATACTAGCATACGACACATGACCACAAAGTTGACACATGTGTTTATATGTTGAATGAATGACCTTGGGCGAAGGCGTCACACTGAAGGTGTTCACGATCCGGTCGGGGTACTCCTCGCGCAGCTTGCTCAGCAGCAGCGTGCCTAGGCCGGAGCCCGTGCCGCCGCCCAGGGAGTGCGTCAGCTGAAAACCTGCGAACATGACCAATGAGAAATTAATTGATTTAAGTCATTCCTGCGCTAATCGAGCCGTCATGTCAAGTCGGGATAGTGGCAAGAGACCTGATAGACTGTCAAGAGAAGGGCTGGTTAATTTTGCGCATTAAATCAGAGCCTGTCGCCATGTATCACCGTGGTTACTGTTGGTTGGTCCAGTGCTTAGCCTGTGTGTGGTTTCAGATAAGAGATCCAGAGTTCGATTTGAAGTTCATTCATGAGTTCGAAATTATAAGAAATACAAAATGGAGAAGAGAGATTAGAGAAAAAGATGAGAAGAGGAAGAGAAAATTCGTAAGAGGGGGGGCATGAAGTAATGCATTGCGATCCCGTGCCACCCTTGGAGTACAGTCCCTGTAGCCAAGGGCACATCGATTCTCTTTCTACGATCGCAAAACTTCGAAACTAGAGAAATGTATGGGAATGACAGATCTTGATCACGTGACCTGTTTTTCGATAGTTTACGAAGTGTTTGCGATCGTAGAAAGAGAATCGACGTGCCACTTGGCTACAGGCAGCAGAAGAGGTTATTCTAGTCCGTGCAAGTCCGACATGCACTGTCGACAGGCAGGAGTCAGCAGGGATTTCCTCCTCCAGGAAAAAATCCCTTTTCGTTTTCTACACGATATAGTACCGGAACGCTAAATTGCTTGGCGGTACGTCTTTGTCGGTAGGATGGTAACTAGCCACGGCCGAAGCCTCCCACCAGCCAAAAAGTTTAATTTTTGGTGATGATGTTCGTGGTGATACCCTAATTCCGCCAATCTGCATTGTCTAAGCAAGCTCACGCTCCGTATCCTCTCTTCTATCAGGAAGTTGGTTAAAATATATAAATAAGGTTAGGTTACCTTGCAAGCAGTCGCAGGGCTCCGCCTCCTTGCGCACGACGTCCATGACGGCTTCCACCAGCTCGGCGCCCTCCGTGTAGTGCCCCTTCGCCCAGTTGTTACCTGCACACATTCGATACAAGCTGGTAGTAGTGTTGTACTTAGTGATGGAACAAGCTATGCTTGGAGGATCTCCGCGTGGTTCAATCAGAAATAAGGAGATCCGCAGAAGAACTAAGGTCAGCGACATAGCTCAAAGAGTTGCGAAGCTGAATTGGCAATGGACACGGACAGGGCAAATAGTTCGAAGAACCGATGGACGTTGGTGCTTTTCATTGTTGAACGTTGGTTGGTTCAGTCCCAAGGTGCTGGAATGGCGACCCCGCACTACAAAGCGCAGTGTTGGTTGACCTCCCACCAGGTGGACTGACGACATCAAGCGAGTCGCAGATATTTGCTGGATGCAGGCGGCTCAGTATCGTGATGTTTGGAAGTGCCTACAAATGGCCCATTACTTAGAAAGCGCAACTTCTGATGTCAGCCTGTCTCCGACATTTTTGTAATTGTTTTGTTTACTGTATAAAATACTGTGTTTCTTATACTATATTTTTTTTATAGCTTAACCTATATTTTAGTGAACCTTCAGCAGACTCAGAAGACCAAAAACTTCGTGAGGAAACCTGTATATCTGAGATTTTTCTTCATTCTCTACGTGTGTAAAGTCTGCCAATCCTCATTGGGCTACCATGTCGCACTATTTGACCTAACTCCTTTAATTCTAAGAGGAGACTCGTGCTCAACAGTGATCCGAATATGGGTTTATGATGATGATACGATACCTACTACGAGTACACAAATAGTGAAATTGCAATTGAGGTTTTATAGACTCACCAGCGCCACTCTGTCCAAACACGTAGTTGTCAGGTCTGAAGAGTTGCCCGTAGGAGGAGGAGCGGATAGCGTCCATGGTACCAGGCTCCAGGTCCACCAGCACAGCGCGCGGCACGAAACGGCTGCCTGCAACACCTTATTAATAGACTATATAGTAACAAACCTTTGCCAATCCAGTATGGAAATAAAAAAAAATCATACTACCATAAATAGTACAACTGAGGCTGTATGATTAGGTTCTTTTGTCTCTTATTCGTAGACAGATAAAGTAATAGACAAATAACATCCTTTAAATAAATGAGAACAACCTACAGACACACTGCTTTGTTTTAACACGTAATTATCAGATCTGAAGAGTTAGCCGTAGGACCAGAACAGCGCGTGGCATGAATGGCTGTATGGTTATAGATCTTTGTTTTACCCGTGGTAAAATAAATGTGGCATTAGTGTATGTAATCTTGCCTTTCATACGTAGATAAATAAGTAATAGACAAATAAGTAGCATCCGTCGCTTTCTCTCAATATAAATGATAATAATTAATAAATTGTTCGGTGCCCGGTGCGATCATAACTGTGTAAAATACAATTAAAAAAAAAACTTCTGAACATTAGACCTCAGAACAAATAAAGGGAAATGAAAAAAACTAAAAATAAAGTTGGTATAATCACCATCAGAGGCTTCGTTGTAATAAACCTGGATCCTCTCCAGTTGCAGCTCGCTGTCGCCATGATAACGCCCGGTGGGGTCTATGCCGTGCTCGTCAGATATTATCTCCCAAAACTGCGAAAAATATATGACGACGACAACGGTTAACTGAAGTAAGTCACTTACCATCGGTGACATTGTAGTCAAGAGATAACTTGTAAAGAAAAGATCCTTTATATAAATCGCGCACTTAGCCGCAGACTGATCGTTGCGAGCGCAAATAGTTTGCTGTGTTTATTTTTTAAAAATTATTCATCGTGGTATACCCTTTTTGTTGATACCCATATCGTAGAGTGCGGATATGACGTCAGCTTTACTCAGGAATCCGCCATATTGGATTTAGAATGACGTCAGACGTGACCATACATCACCATCACCAAATAATTAATTTAAATAATTAGTTCCATCAGTTGTGGCTAACTTTTCTAAAATTCACCAACAATATAAATATTGTAAGTTGAAAAAATACAACTTACAATTTTATTCTAATTATGCATTTTTTACAATAATAACCAATTAAGTTAATGTCTCCGATAATATGCAATCGAGCGTTCTCATGTCGAATGATATTTAGAGCGTAACAATTATTTATAGAATTTCACATGCTTTTCTATTTTCGTCACTAAGAAAACTCGGAAAATTATCAAGTTAATATCAGGGTTTTTATCATCCCACCTTTGAACCGATCTGGTTACCACACTGTCCGGCCTGCAAATGCACTATTTCACGCATTTTTAAGAGTTTTCACTGTAAAGCACTTAATTTAAAAAGTAAAACTGCAAGGGAAATCGCGAGCCAATTTAAGGTTGGTCTACACGAGAACCACTTGTTATGTTTATTAAACTACAATTAACTAATTTTAACTATAAAATAATAAAATAATATTATTTTATTCATTCTATTATTATTATTACAATGCTATATTTTTTTTATCAAATATTTCATTGTAAAAAGTGTAAAGATCCCTTAAGTGATAGACTAAAAATAAATAAGTTATCTGTGACGCCCCATGATTTTCCCAATGTCAAATTTACTCTGTGGCACACCACAATTGTCAAACAAATTTCGTCTCAGCAATTTAGCCGTGAATTTTAATAAATTTATCGTTAATATCGCGTAAAGTTTAATGAAACTGTTGTTTTAATAATTGTTTAGTTGTGTGCAATGTTATTTTAGTTATATTTCACAGTTTGAGACTGCGTAATGTCGGTCGAGAGTTAGCCTAAGGCACAATGCCATTTTACAATTTTATAGTTTTATTATAACATTGGAACTGAGTGTTTCTTGATAAAGTTATGACGTGTTGTAGTGCATTGTAAGTGTTGTTTTATAAAGCTATTGCAGTAAACGTAAGTACAAAACGTAAGAATCATTATTTTTAAACGTTTCGTAATTTGTACCTAAATTATTGCACATTTTTATATGTATCTAAACTTATTGTATCGTCCGTTGATAATATATGAGTTGCGCTTGTAAAAACTTGAACACAATATAGTATTAATTAGTTTTTTATCGAGTTGTTATGCAAATCAGTTGTCCATATGTATGAAGTAATATAATAAAGATTATTAATATTACTTGTTTGCACCTTGTTCCGTGTTGAAAATTACTTTGCTTTTAATAATTAACTTAACTCTCTATAAACACTCGTATTTACACTTCTTTTTTGCCAGTGGATATGACCTCTGCCTCCAATTCCGGAGGGTGTGGGTTTTAACCTGGTCCAAAGCATGCACCTCCAACTGTTTAGTTGTGTGCATTTTAAGAAAATAAATATCACGTGTCTCAAACGGTGAAGGAAAACATTGTGAGAAAACCTGCATATCCTTCTTAATTCTGTGAAGTCTGCATTTGGGCAAGCGTGGTGGACTATTGGCCTAACCCCTATCATTGTGAGAGGAGACTCGTGCTCAGCAGTGAGCTGAATATGAGTTGATAATAATGATGATTATCTGCCTACTTGCTGATATATATTTTCATAAAAACTGATATATATTTTTTTAAAACCATGTTTTCTCACATATCTAAAGTGTATTAAATGCTTGTTTATTTAATTAATGAGGCTGTTGTGTTTATTTTATAAGACTATTCAAACATTATCATACTAAGCCCACCAACCCGCAACAATGCAGCATGGTGGGTCCAAATCTCCTCTCCTACAAGGTCTGTTTCCTTGTTGAATACAATTTAAATAGGCTGATAACAATTATGAACAATTTATTTTGTTAAATGCTCTCTTCATTGAATAATCAAGCTTTTTGACATACTCCAGATCTGATAAGTAAAAGTATTTTTGTTTAAATAACAAGTTACAAATGACTGCAAAAGTAAATTTATGCAAGTAGGCAGTTAATATAAAACATTTTGAAAAAAAATGTTGGAATGTGCATACTTTAAAAATGGTTTCTTGTAATCTTCATGAACCAGAATATATTTTATTTCTTGTAAAAAAAGTTGGCAACCCTAAAACAAGTTATATTATTTCTTGTAAAAAATCTTGGCAACCCTAGAACGACTGACTTGGTCGCTAACTATGGGCCTCATAAGAAGGCTCAGAGTCACACAGCGGGCGATGGAGCGAGCTAGGTTAGGAGTATCTTTGCGTGATCGAATCAGAAATGAGGAGATCCGCAGAAGAACCAAAGTCACCAACATAGCTCAGCGAGTTGCGAAGCTGAAGTAGCAATGGGCGGGGCATATAGTTCGAAGAGCCGTTGGACGTTGGGGTCCCAAAGTGCTGGAATGGCGACCCCGCACTAGTAAGCGCAGTGTTGACCTCCCACCAGGTGGACTGACGACATCAAGCGAGTCGCAGGGATTCGCTGGATGCAGGTGGCTCAGTATCGTGATGTTTGGAAGTCCTTACAAAAGGCCTATGTCCTGCAGTGGACGTCCATCGGCTGATATGATGATGATGAACCCTAGAACGAGGGAACGACGCGTGACGTCATCTTTTTCGAGTTTGCATCTGGCTTCATCGAATTATAAGACGTTGTCACGTTAAAAAACGTCTAAGGAAATATTGCATCGATTTTCTCTCGGCCCAGGAGGCGGGCGCCTGTATATTATAAATGTGTAGCCGCGGGGCGTCCATTACTAGGCCATATTTTATCCCCGCATTCCCACGGGAACGAGCAGTGCGCGGGCGAAACCGCGGGACGTCCGCTAGCTATTATATTGCAACGGATACGTGCCTCTATAAAAAGATATTTTTTATTTTTATTATTTTCGATCGTTGTTGTGGTTTGTGGTCACGGGATAAGGGGTAGCTGGGACGCCCATAATGCTAGCCACAAACGGTCAATAGGGATGATGACAGTTTTTAAAATTATATATAAATTAAGAGTACGCTAATAGTAAAGCAATTTTGTAAAAGTAACAGGGTATCTGCGATCATTACTTTCGGAGCTACAGGGATTTAAAGGGTCAGATTTGCGGATCAGTGAAAAACGCCCCATACAAAATGGCACGAACTGATGACGTCGTAGGTAATGTAATGATCGTTAGATTTGTATGTGCGTTCAAACAAAATTACTAATATCTTTGTTATTTGTGCGTTTATGTTTATAGTTCATTTATTAAAAAATGTCACATTTAATGTAAGAAAGCTATATAGAAAATATTTTTAGTAGATTTTGAAATTTTATAATCTTATTTATTTTGCAAATATCCAGTAAATCTTTGTTTTTTATGTATAAATTAGTTAACATTGACCTTATTTACCCGAATGTATCATAAAAATCAATATATTCAAACTTAGTCATCATCCCCATTATTCTCACGTTTCTGTAGCACCCACGACTATAATTGATGGTGTGTGTTGGTCACTGCGTACATGACTTGTATAGTATGCCGCGTAGGTACTGCCGTTTGCTTTTCAGAAACGTGAGAATAATTGACCGTCAATGGCGATCTTAACATGAGCCCTTGGAACCCTTAGACATGTCCGTCTGTTCGTCCGTTCGCCGTTTAGCTCTGAGACTATTACTACTTGAAAACTGTAAACTAGCATGAGCAAAGACTTAAAATAAACTAGCGGACGCCCGCGACTTCGTCCGCGTCGAATTCAGTTTTCACAAATCCCGCGGGAACCGTGAATTTTTCCGGAATGAAAAGTAGCCTATGTGTTAATCCAGAGTAAAATCTATTTACATTCCAAATTTCAGCTAAATCGCTTCAGTAGCCGCAGCGTAAAAGAGGAACAAACATAATATTAGTAGGAAGTGGGATAATCTTGATATATATTTTTTTGGGGTCATCATCATTATCAACCCATATTCGGCTCACTGCTGAGCTCGAGTCTCCTCTCAGAATGAGAGGGGTTAGGCCAATAGTCCACCACGCTGGCCCAATGCGTATTGGCAGACTTCACGCACGCAGAGAATTAAGAAAATTCTCTGGTATGCAGGTTTCCACACGACGTTCGCCTTCACCGTTTGAGACACGTGATATTTAATTACTTAAAATGCACACAACTGAAAAGTTGGAGGTGCATGCCCCGGACCGGATTCGATCCCACACCCTCCAGAATCGGAGGCAGAGGTCAATATCCACTGGGCTATCATTGCCCTCCTGCTGCTAAATCTACTATATTAATCATAAAAATATTTTTTAAATGGGAATCAGTAGTTTCTGAGATTAGCGCGTCCAACCAAACAAACAAACACTTCAGCTTAATAGTATTAGTATAGATAGGTATATATACCCGCGACTTTGCCTGCGTGGAATTCGGCTCCCCATTCTCCCTCTTGATTTATTCGATGCGTAGATTATATTTTATCTCGATATTCCCTTGGGAGCAGGATCTAAGCGGGTTGGTTTTTTATTAACCGACTTCAAAAAAGGGGCTCTCAATTCGACACATATGTTTTTTTTAATGTTTGTTACCTTTTGACGGCCTCCGCGGCGCAGTGGAATGCGCGGTGGATTTACAAGACGGAGGTCCTGGGTTCGATCCCCGGCTGGGCCGATTGAGGTGTTCTTAATTGGTCTAGGTTTGGCTGGCGACAAAGACGTACCGCCAAGCGATTTAGCGTTCCGGTACGATGTCGTGTAGAAACCGAAAGGAGTGTGGATTTCTTCGTCCTCCTAATAAGTTAGCCCGCTTCCACCTTAGATTGCATCATCACTTACCATCAAGTGTAATTGTAGTCAAGGGCTTACTTGTAAATAATAAAAAAAAATGCCTCGTAATTACATCATTTATTAACTAATTTTGAAAATTTTTTTTTGCTTGTAAAATATACTTCCAGATTGGTTCCGTTTCATTTTCATGGAAATCGGTTCAGTAGTTTTGTGTTAAAATCAAAATAACTGGAATTCGTCTTTGAAGTCGGTTCCGTTTTTTATGTTAAAAAGATTATTCCATGACAAGTTATCTTGACGGGGATCTCACCGCCAAAATAAATCGTTTGTTTCATGTAGTTTTCGATTATTTAAATGTATACATATACTTACAAATAATTAAAATCGAAGTCATCATCATCACATCAGCCGATGGAGTCCACTGCAGGACCGAGACCTTTTGTAGAGACTTCGAAACATCACGATACTGAGCCGCCTGCATCCAGCGAAAGTCTGCGACTCGCTTAAAGTCGTCCGTCCACCTAGTGGGGGGTCGACCAACACGATGATGACTAGGTTCAATTATTGATTATTATAATACATTCGAGTAAATAAGGTCAATGAAAAATTAAGACATTTATGTAGTTAACATAAATGTCTTAATTTTTGTTGTAAAAGGTTGACATTTCTGCACCTTGGGACCGAAGTATCTGATTGTTATTTTTATCATTGAAATGAAACTTGGTTATGTTTGATACAAATAACCGATATTGTCATGACTAAGTATTTAAATTCTTGTCTCTTAATTTCAGATCATCACAATGGAGTTACCACACCCCCTGTACGCGCAACCGAAGCTGGAGGAGGGTATGTACTTACCTCACATGGAGGGACCCTTCATAGTGCCCAAACCGGAGAATCTCCAGTACCAGACCGTTCCGGAGAACTATTCCATGCCTCAGAACTATGCTCCAGAGCCACCGACAAATTTCACGGTGACCGTCACCAAGGAAGAGGGTTTCGAGGAACCCAAGATGGAGGAGGGCCAAATAGACCACACGATACCGAGACCTGGTCCCATGCCGAATAGACCTCCCCCAAAATTTATAAGCGTCACAAGCGAGGAACTCAACCCTGAGCAACGTGCGATGTACGAATCAGTACTCTCGACTTGGAAACCGGTGATGTTTCCCAAAAGAACTAAACGGTACATCTGCCAGAAATGCAATAAAGAGTTCAAGAATTACCAAAACTTATATCTCCACACAACAAGAGTGCATTCCTCCGAAGAATCTGCCGTGCTGTGCAATATTTGTGACAAGACGTTCAAAAACAAACACTATCTGTACATGCACCGCATGAACAAACATTACTCTGAAACGGAGAAGTGTTACTGCCAGTTCTGTCTGCAGGAGTTTCGCACGCGACGCGCTCTGCACATGCACGTCAAACGCATCCATCCGAACACTTTGCCAGAGATCAAATGCCCGGAATGTGGTAAAGAGTTCTCTGTGCCCTACAAATTGCGACACCACATCGAGAACTGCCACAAACCGGAGAAAGAGAAGCACAAATGCCACATCTGTCAGAAGCTGTACAAAAGCCATTTGAATTTGAACCGTCACTTGCACTTTCAGCACTCCCAAGTGGAGAGACATCCGTGCGTCTTCTGCCCGATGACTTTCAAATCGCGTCACCACATGAAGCGTCACATCCTGAACATCCACCCTCCGTTGGAGTCGAAAGTGACGTGTCCTGAGTGCTTGAAGGAGTTCAAAAACGACCAGTACCTAAAAGAGCACATGCAAGTCCACACATCCTTTGACAAGAAGATTAAATGTGAACTCTGCGACAAGTTCTTCCATTCGGCCGTGCGTCTGAAGAAGCACAAGAAGATCGTGCATCCGAACAAACCAAAGATGCGGTGTGAGAAGTGCGACAAAGAGTTCGCCCACGCCCACTACCTGCGGCGCCACAACAACTCGGTGCACGTAGACGTGGATGAGAGTAACTACGCACACGAATGCGATCAGTGCGGGAAGAAGTTCAAGATCAAGCGGTACCTCAACAACCACCTCCAAAGGCACGAGCAGCAGCACCTCAAGCGCATCTCCCAAATGGTGAAGACTGTCATGGATGATGGAGACGCTCCGAAGAAGAAGGGGGCAGCGGCAGCGGCGAGACGGGGCCGACCCCGCAGAGCGAGGAAGGAGATAGAGTTCATCAAGTGCGAGCCGGTGTCCAGCACCGAGGAAGAATCGGAAGAAGAAACGGAATCGGATTCAGAGTGAGGGTAGTTTTAATTTTAATTGTGGATGCACACTTAACACACTTCGCTATTATCTTTATCTACATATATAAAAGCGAAAAAAAAATAACCGCTTGTCTAACTAAAATGAAATTTGGCAGGGAAGTTTTTTTATATTCTTTATAAGTTAGCCCTTGACTACATCTACCTGATTGTAAGTGATGATGCAATTTTTTTTTAATAATCCAGTAATTTTAGGCATTTTATACCCCAATCTGGGGAAAAATTCCTAGTGAGCTGAATTTTTGTATACACCTTTATTACGGCGTTATTATGAAGTTGTGAAAAATCGACATCGATATCGTGCCGGCTAAAAAAATTACAGAGGTCAAAAGGTCACGAAAATCAGTTTTTTGCAAATATTTCGCGACCTATTGCTCGGACGTCAATAGAGGTCATTATAAAAATTGTTCCTCATAAAATTGTCTACAAAAAATGTCTCTTATAGTTTTTCTGTAAAATTAACGGTTTTCCGATCATAGCGCTGAATGCACTCACATACGGTATTGTATACCGTACACCAAGGCGTAAACTCTATTGCTTTTTAGTAATGTTTGTAAATGTCTCTAAATCTTTTATTTTACATTTAGATGTTTCCAGAAAGATATATTTATCATATAGGGGTTTAGGTTTTTAGTAAGACGTACTATATCTCATTCTAATGACCTTCAATGGTAGATGTTTCGTATTTCATTGTTCCGAGACCCGTCCCTTTATACCTGCTACTGCCAGTCAGACTGAGTATACTCATAGCACGCACTCAAATACTTGATCAATCTACATCATTTTTTTTCAAAAAACCAGGAAAAAACAATGCTGAAACAAAAATATACTCGACTGATAGCCTCAACAAGTATCCACATTGCAAAAAAAATATTCTGTTTCTGCATGCCATGACACAACAATAATACAACTTCAGCACTTTTTGGGAAAGGAAAATTGAAAGTCATGAAGATGTTTGAAAAAAGACCCGATTTAAACAATTGTACAGAAATATTCCAACAAGAAAATTGCTCACGAGATGTCATTGTCAATACTGGAATACATTTTCTACTAGCTGTATACGGTGCTCCAAAATCAGAAAATTCAATTGATAATTACAGATAAAAGCTACAGCTTTGCTAAATTAACAAAACAAAGTACAGCTGTAAAATTTCCTTAATTACCACCTACTTCTTCAGCTCAACAGCATATTTTTCGAGCATATTACCAAATACAAACCTGGCTAGGAAGAGACATCGATCCAGAACAGTGGGGTTGGGAGTTAAAAAATGATATGCTGCATCCAATAATGACTTTATTACCACCAGCACCCGATGAACTACTGAATACAATCTTTTGTAATTGTACAAAAGGTTGTGGCGGCAAATGTGGATGCAAAAAAATTGGATTGAGATGCTCAAAAGTTTGTGGGCATTGCCGTGGCCAGTCATGCTTAAACGCCGAGTCAACGAATGATGAAAATGATGAAGATGTAGATTTAAATCAAGAAATAACTCCACTTGACATTTTGTCAGTAGCCAATAACGATAGTGAAGCTGAAAATATTGACAATGAATAAAAAAAAAAATTATTCGCAAAAATTTATTTTTTTCGGTATTTTTCAAAATTTTGATAAAAAAAATATTAATTGTTAATTAAAATAAACTTTCATTATATATCATGGATTATGCCTACGGGGGAAACCATGTAAAAAACGCGCCTTGCATTCTACCTCGAAGGTGGTGAGGAAACGAGTGCATCGTTACAATATAGTCGCTTTCTCAGCGCTATGATAGGAAAACCGTTAATTTTACAGATAAACTATAAGAGACATTTTTTGTAGACAATTTTATGAGGAACAATTTTTATAATGACCTCTATTGACGTCCGAGCAATAGGTCGCGAAATATTTGCAAAAAACTGATTTTCGTGACCTTTTGACCTCTGTAATTTTTTTAGCCGGCACGATATCGATGTCGATTTTTCACAACTTCATAATAACGCCGTAATAAAGGTGTATACAAAAATTCAGCTCACTAGGAATTTTTCCCCAGATGAAACCTAAAATAACTGGACTATAAATAAATTATAAAAAAAAAAATTGTATACTGACGGTACCTCTAATAAATATATAAAAAGTAGCTGTTGGCGTGTTAAGTGTGCATCTGTTTTTAAATCTTTATTTAAATATAAATTTCACATAGTTTTAGCTTAAGTGTCCACGCGGTATATTTAGTGAGAGATTTTCTAGTTCTTATAGCTGGTTACTGACAAACATTGCTGGTGGTTAGTGCTAGTGACTGCCAGGCATTGCTAGCCACTGCCAAGCATTGCTAGCTACTGCCAGGCATTGCTAGTCACTGTCAGGCACTGCTAGCTACTGCCAGGCATCGCTAGTGATAGGAAGGCACTGCACTGTCGGGCATTGTTAGTGATTGGAAGGCACTGCCAGGCTCTGCTAGTTGCTGGAAGGCACTGCTAGTCACTGCCGGGCATTGCTAGTTGCTGGAAGGCACTGATAGTCACTGCCAGGCATTGCTAGTTGCTGGAAGGCACTCCTAGTCACTGCCGGGCACTGCAAGTTGCTGGAAGGCACTGATAGTCACTGCCGGGCATTGCTAGTTGCTGGAAGGCACTGCTAGTCACTGCCAGGCGTTGATAGTTGTTGGAAGGCACTGCTAGTCACTGCCGGGCATTGCTAGTTGCTGGAAGGGGCACCGCCAGGCAGTGCTAGTTACTGCCAGGCACTACTGGTTACTGTTAGGTGCTACAAGTTACTGTCATTTACTGCCTTTATGGGGTATAGTCGGATGCAATCTGTATGACGTTTCAGAACATCGTGCGTTAAACTGCACAGTAAAATATTTTAGGTATCACCGGTTACATAGAGCGCGGCGGCAAGGGTATCGCCCCGCGCATTACTACTTTAGCGTACTTTATGTATGTAGAGAGTGTGGCTTATTTTGGAGACGTCATAAAGATTGCGTCTGAATATATTTATTGCTGATTTGTATTGAATGGTTGCAGTAGAAAACAGAAGAAGAAATACTTTATTGCACAATACAATTATAAATTAAAACAATAAAAAGATAAATTAAACTTAGCATGCAAAGGCGGCCTTATTACTAAAAGTAATCTCTACCAGGCAACAATACAGAAATATTGTAAAGTTGTATTTGCTAAAATGTGTTTGCATGTTAGAAACATAATTAATTAATTGCTTGATCAATCACAACCTACCATAATGTATGGTGTTTAAAGTATTTTAGGATTCCCTTGAGAATGTCGAAATTTACAAGACGGAGGTCCTGGGTTCGATCCCCGACTGGGCAGATTGAGACTTTCTTAATTGGTCTAGGTCAGGCTGGTGGGAGGCTTCGGCCGTAGCTAGTTACCACCCTACCGGCAAAGACGTACCGCCAAGCGATTTAGCGTACCGGTACGATGTCGTGTAGTAACCGAAAGGGGTGTGGATTTTCATCCTCCTCCTAACAAGTTAGCCCGCTTCCATCTTAGACTGCATCATCACTTACGATCAGGTGAGATTTTAGTCAAGGGCTAACTTGTAAAAAATAAAAAAAAACAAAGGTACGATTTTATTTTTCACTGTTTGAACTATAATGCATCTTTGAGTTTGGTTTAAATTTTTTGTAAATTTTTTTTCTTCTTTTTTTAAAAAAGATTTTTTTTTTTGATAAAAAGATGAAAAAAAAGAAGATAAAAATGTTTTTTATTGCAACCATTTGAACATGTTAGCATATTTCACACTCAAGTGCTAACTTATTAAATACTAAAAAGCAAGGCTAGACTTTGTTGGTACAAATATCATTGGAAGCAATAATTTTTCACAATAAATGTTTTTATATGTACGAGTAAGTCACTATACGTGTAAGGACTTACCTATGTAGGTGTATTGTGTCGTAGACAAAAGGTTAAATGTGCGCTGTAGCATGGTGCGGGTGACAGTCGCCTTATGGCGTTCGTAATACGCACTATTATCGTGTGAAGTAAGAAGGAGAGCGTAATGAACTGTCACCCGCACCATGCTACAGCGCACGAGCTGTAAATCACATATATATCTTATTTCGGCATATAAAATATACATAGACTAAACAACACTAATTGGGCAATGCCAATTTTGCGTCTAAGATTTAAAATGGAGTAATTTAGTAAAAAATACAAGATTTTTAGTACATTTTACGCGAGCTTTGAGCGCGACGACCGAATCAAGAAATTCCGTAACGCAAATAAACCTAACACCCAAGCCGTGCATCAAGTTAACACATTTCGACGTTATCATATCGACTCAACTGGACGAGTGTGAAACTAAGGGGCTAAACTTATTAGACCAGAGTTCGATTCCAGCTCAACGTAGACATTATTTATTTATTTATTCTTTTTTTTAAGGAAAAAATAATACTGCATGTATAAAATAAATAATTAATTATTTATTTATTAAATGCTAAGCAATAGCTTTACCGCGGCAGTCCCTGAGAGTGCCATACGTATTTTTTTTTCAGTATCCAATTTTCTTCTCTTTAGTGTTGTTTAGTGACGTGTGTATAACTAAAGTCCGGCCGCTCAGAAACGAGACTATCAAAAACGCAATTTCTGAGCGGCCGGACTTAATTAACCAAGTGTTTCTATAACTCGTGGACTCTAAGCATAAGCCTGGAAGTTTTCAAAACTAATTAGTAAGTACTTACACTAGAAAAAACGACACTACACAAACTTTACTAAATATATTTGCTCTAGTGCTAATTCTGTATACACAATTCACTAAAATTTCTATTATTTAGCATATTTTCAAAATTAAAAATTCTATTATTGACAATATATAGTTAAATTAGTTTTCCATGTCATATGTACCGTTTTGTTTTTTTGTTTAAAATAAAATTGTTAAACACATATTACATATATAAATTAATACAATAAAATTAATTTTTGACTTTCTCTTCAATATTTTTTTGATCGTTTTTACTAATATGACTAAAATGACATTTTAAAAGTAACCTTTTTAAATGTAACTACAAAAAAAAAATATTGAAAAAAGTCAAAAATCATTAGTGTTTTATTTACACATAAATTACATTTTAAAATTAACCTCATAAAATGTCATTTTAGTGTAAATAAAAAAGTCCAAAAAACATTGAAAAAAAAGTCAAAAATCATT
This sequence comes from Bicyclus anynana, assembly GCF_947172395.1. Taxonomy (NCBI): domain Eukaryota; kingdom Metazoa; phylum Arthropoda; class Insecta; order Lepidoptera; family Nymphalidae; genus Bicyclus; species Bicyclus anynana. The sequence continues at coordinate 429,872 of NC_069109.1, forward strand.
AATTTTATTTTATTAATGTGATTATTTTGTGACTTTCGTTAGACTAACACAAAATTGTATTTTTTACTTAACTCTGTAGTAGAAAATCAAAAAAACGACAATTATATTGAGTTATTTTGAAATTTTTTATAAAATCTGTCAATGAAATTATTATCTTTTTTTTTAGTAATTGTGTAACTGAATTGTCACTAAAAACACTACAAAATAAAAAGTTGTAGGCTTAAATTTATCATCTATTATTATTATTATTATTAGTAATTGATAAAAAAGTTTTATTATTAATATTTCGAAAGTTTTCATTCAATTTAAGAGTTTTTAGAGATTAGTGATGGAATTTGGGGAAGATAGTCGTAAATTTAAAATTTTTGAGAATAAATTACAGAAAATATTTGAATCGTGGATATGATTAATGCTCAATTTCTCAAAGTGCACACAACAACAATCAAAAATATTGACAACATTGTACAATATCGACAATATTGTACAATATTGACAACATTGTGCAATATTGACAACATTGTACAATATCGACAACATTGTACAATATTGACAACATTGCGTAATATTGACAACATTGTACAATATAGTCAATATTTTTGTCAGTTAATATATGTACCTAGACTTTGAGCCAGTCTCGGATTAGCTATTTTTTAACTTGGGCAAAAAGTTTATATTTGCGCCCTCTGAAATAATTTTTTTAGAAGGGAAGAAAGAATCATTCATTTTTATTTTAAAATTATACCATACATCACAATTATTGCTAATAAGTTATAGGAAATTCTATAAAAATAATAAAATACATTAAATAGGGTTTTGAATGTTTTTTTTTGTTATTAAACCATCATCATGAAAATATGTGTCTCATATACTTTTAATTTGACCATAATTATTTAGTGCAAGAGCTGGTCAACATATTTGGGTTTGTGTTTGGGGCAAAGTGAAAAATTGCTTGCTTGGGCTTGGCTGGGGAGTAATAGGGGTTAAATCAACCCCTACATCTGCAAAACGAGGATTATTTTTTGCAAAAATATTTTTGAGGCATCTGTAATTTTTATACATTTGCATTGGTCTGTAAGAAAAATAATAACCCAGATTATTTGGATCTTTGATTTGTAAGATGCTTAAAAAATTATTTACGTAAAAAATATTTTTTCGTAAATAGTTTTTTAAGCATCCAACAAGTCAAATACTTAACTAAACAATCTGGTAGTCTGGTTCTTTTTCATTTTTTTTATCTTTTTTGAAGTTGTAATATTACAAAGATAAAAAAAAATTCAAAAATTACTACCTCAGGCAACAGGTTTTTGATGTAAACAAAAACGGATCGTTTCAAAGTTCTTGAACGCCATCTACATAGAGCTTTAAGTATATCAGCATATAACGCCCGATTACAATTTTCGTAACGTATAATTAATATTTCACTAATTTGTAATCGGGCGATATGTGCTGCCATCTACAGGTTTAGTATTTAAAAACAATCAGTAGATGGCGTTCATCTTTACATTATTAACCTGACTAGATTTGATTCTAATGTAATTATGTATTTAATTGTAACTGGGTTATTTATATTTAACTATTTAAATATATAAAAATTTCAGATTGCCTCAAACGTATTTTTTGCATGAAATAATCCTCGTTTTGGTATAGGGGTTGATTTAGTTCCACTACCCCCAGCCAAGTCTCCAGTTAGGCTAGTATAGGAGACAGGACTAGATTTCAGTTGGCTCCAAATATCTCTAAAAAATGTCCACCGGCTCTTCGACTAGTATGTATTAGGTAAATAATTATTTTGCATAATAAAACATTATTGTCTATAGGTAATTGTACATTTATATTGTGGTAGTGTTGTTTCTTTATTTACCTAATTCAAGGCCAATTTTAAATTTTTCTGATTGGTGTTGTATAGTTTATTTACAAGTTTTGTGTTTATCCTGGATACACTTTTAAAGGAGTGTGGATTTTCATCCTCCTCCTAACAAGTTAGCCCGCTTCCATCTTAGATTGCATCATCACTTACCATCAGGTGAGATTGTAGTCAAGTCAAGTTATAGAGAATAAAAAAAAACGATTCAGCCATCTTAGTAAGTGTACCTCGGAATTTGAGATACCCAGTTGAATATTTGTATTTACTTGTATTTTGGCATTATAAAAGTTGTCACAAAATCTACATATGATATCTGAGTATAAATATAAACAAATATTTATTGAAGTGAAGCGCATGAGGGTAAAATTTTTACAGATGTGACGTCACGCCGATAAGCAACGGAAGTGTCGAAAAAGAGAGAGAGCGATCGAGACCGATTGAGAGAGAGTAAGACAGGGCGAACGTAGCGTGAAGCGACTAGCCGTGTGAGTGAGAGTAGGGAGCGAGCGAGTGAGAAAGATTGAGAGAAAAAGTGAGACAGCGAACGTCGTATCACGCACAGTGCTATGGAGTGAGGGAGAGAGCTATAGTGAGAAAGATTGAACGAGAGAGAGAAATCGCGCAATGTAAATATTGAAGAAATAAATTGAAAAAATTATAATTTACATTAATTTTCAACACTTTTTATATTTTAATGACAATTAAATTCCTAACCTATCTTCCTTTTTTCCCTTCCTCTTAGTCTCGGAAATGTAAAGTTTTAGATTTGTACAAATATAAACAGGATTTATAAATTAGTTCGCCAAAGAAGTTTCACTTCTGACATGTATACACAGTACGCACGCATTTTTTTTTTTTATAAAATAATTGTATTTGTTATCAATATTTCAAACTTTTAGTTTCAAAATGCACCAATTGCGCGCTCTCACTGCTGAGCTCGGGTCTCCTCTCAGAATGAGTCTTTCAGATGATTCACTTTTTACGGTAAATCAAAGATATGATGTAAAATGATAATAATATTATATTATTATCATAATTTTATTAACATTATGTATAAAAAAACCTTTGAAACAAAAATTGTAGTGATGTAGGTAGATAATTATATCTACAACATTTCAGTTAGATATATCAAAATCTGAGATTCTTATCTTTCGACTAAGATGGCTCGATGGGTCATCAGGCCAAATCCTTCAAGAACGACCCTCTTAAGAGGTCCTGGTCTCAGAGGAGACTCCCTTCTCTGCTTCCTCTTCGGGTCCCATCAGGCGATGCTTCTGAGCTCGCCCAAACCCCCTGGTGAGTCGCTAAGGTCCCATAAGGAGCCTCCAGCACTTACACGATCAGGATAATACACAAAGAAAGAGTTATAACTTAGCAGAGTTCCGCCGTAACGCGTTACGTTACGAACCGGTTTAGCCTCCCGTAAGAAGTTATCACTGCAAAATTTTCCTCTGTTTTACATAAGAAAGAAACAAAATTTTTGAATAAGCTATTAGACACCTATCAAGGTGTTAAAACTGGTCTTCAATATATTATTATTAAATCAATATTTATAAATTTAAACAGAATGCGATTATAATAAATATTTTTTTTGTTGTAAATATTATTTTTAGTTTTTCATCTCAATATTGGGTTTCTAGTGTAATTTTTTTTAGTTCTAATGTAGTAATTCATAATTATCATCCATCGATCTCCTATTAAAAATTAGATGCACAATCAGCGAACAAAAACGTCTCCACTCAATGAGTGCCAAACACAAGTTCTTGACACTCAATTCAAGTAGTCGCATTTGCAAATTCAACCTTAAACTTAATCCTGAAGGTTGAATTTGCTCTGTTAGGGATACTTTATGTATAATTTTCTTTACCAATAATTTTAAAACTGTCAAACCAAAATTGGCCAGTTTTTAAGTGAAATTTTCTACATGATTGTGCTTCCTTTTATTATTATAAGAGGTCAATGGTTTCATCCTATTTTAACGATCCATTACATATTTAGTTTTTCTCATTGGCTTCAATGAATTGTATTGAGAATTCTTATTAATAGGGATGATGACAGTTTTTTTATAATTGTATATAAATTAAGAGTATGCTAATAGTAAAGCAATTTTGTAAAAGTAACAGGGTATCTGCGATCATTACTTTCGGAGCTACAGGGATTTAAAGAGTCAGATTTGCGGCGCTGCCGCGGATCCCTGAAAAACGCCCCATACAAAATGGTACGAACTAATGACGTCGTAGGCAAAGTAATGATCGTTAGATTTGTATGTGCGTTCAAACGAAATTACTAATATCTTTGTTATTTGTGCGTTTATGTTTATAGTTCAAATATTAAAAAATGTCACATTTAATGTAAGGATGGTAAAACTGTATGAATTTTCATCTAATTACGACAAAAGTTCTTTAATAGATTTTGAAATTTTATAATCTCATTTATTTTGCAAATATCCAGACAATCTTTGCTTTTTATGTATAAATTAGTTAACATTGACCTTATTTACCCGAATGTATCATAAAAATCAATATATTCAAACCTAGTCATCATCCCCATTGTATTGATTTTATTACATGCTCGCCAAGCGTATTCTAATATATGTATAGTATACATATACGTTTTGCTTATTAAAGCCGTCAAATGTCGTATTAAACCGACTTCAAAAAAGGAGGAGTTCAGTTGGAAGTTTAGGCTTTTTTATGTTTGTTACCTTATAACTGCGTAATTTACTAACTAATTTTGAAAATTCTTTTTTTTTTAAAGGCGACGGTGAATACAAACGTCGAGCATGTTCAATCGTCTGTGACTATCATTAGGTGATTGTAACAAATATTGTATTTACTATTATTTACCTTTTGCACCTTGCAATGATTTTATTAAAACCAGTTTTCGAACATTAGCGTCGAGCATGTTTGAGCGTGTGTAACTATCATTAGGTTATTTTACAAAATATTATATTTTATTTACCATACTATTAAGTTAGTTTAAATTACTTGCCAATTTTTTTCTGCTTTTTTTATAAATCGTAATGTATTGGCATTTTATAATTTTGTCTGATTTAAAATGTTGGTAATTTGGTTTTTTTATTACAACCAACTAATGTTTTATAAAATAAATAACATTAAAATAAGTTAAGTTCTAGTTTTGGAGATTGGCGTGAACAAATGAAACGAAAATTTTGAAAATATCTTTTTTATATTCCGATTCTCTTCACTCTTTCTATTTTTTGGAATATTAAATGTACAGTCACTGTTTCTACTCTATTATATGTATAGATAGTTTAAATTAGTGAAAACGAAAATCCTTGAATTTTTTTCTATAAGATTGTGACGTCACGGTTTCAAAATTATGACGTCACTAAACTGTAACGTAGATTGCGTTTCATATAATATGATCCATATGAGTTTTGTAAACGAAAGGTACATAATTGTTTTTTATTTAGAGATTGTGACGTCACAGTTTTGACATTATGACGTCACCAAGCTGTGACCAAGATTGTGTCACAGAACTCCAGGTAATTTTAGAAAATCTACTTCAAATGCATAATTTCTATTGTGAGGTTGTGACGTCACAATTTTGTATTTTTGACGTCATCAAACTGTGACTAAGTGTCATAGAAATCACAATTTAGGATGTCATAACATGTTTTTTTTTAATTTTGACTGAAGATTGTGTTGAACATCCACGATTTTTGGAAACGAATAATATCCATTTTTTTTTTTCAATTTGTGCTTAATATTAAATATTAATAATGAATAAGTGAAAGATGAAAGAAAACGTTACTACCTATAATAACAAATATATTATTAATATTTTAGATTACTTAGGTATTGTAATTTTGTTTTCTTTTTTAAGTGAATTTTGTAAATAGTTGAAGAATTTATTAATGTGCAAAATAAACGGTTACTTGGATTTTCTATATTTTATTTCAAACTAGTGGACGCCCGCGACTTCGTCCGCGGAAACCCTACTACTACCCTACCCTACCCTACTTCTACTAAAGCTTAACAAATGGAGTAACTTTTCCCGTTTTCCCAACATTTCCCTTCACTGCTCTGCTCCTATTGATCGTAGCGTGATGAAAAGTATACTATAACCTGCCCAGGAGTATGAAAAACAATTGTACCAAGTTTCATTAAAATATGGAACTATGGATTTCCAAAAATAAAAAGTAGCCCAAAGTTCTACTCCAAGGTACAGTTTATCTCTGTTCCAAATTTCGTTCAAATCGGTTCAGGGGTTTTGCTGTAAAAAGGTAACAGACAAACTTACTTTCGAACGAATTTATACCAATGATTAATAGTTCTTATGGAAATAAAATTCCAAGACATATTTTTGCTGTTCAATAGCAAAAAAAACATATAGGTACATTAAACAAAGCCTCAGCTATTTTTTAACCGACTTCTAAAAAGGAGGAGGTTCTATGTTCGGCTGTATGTACTATGTATGTTTTTTTTTGGATTTCTTTTTAATAAAATTGGCCATAATATGTATATCTTAGGGTCTTAAAGCTATTTTCCTTTTCCTCTATATTTTTCACTAGCTGACGTAGCGCGGTTTCACCCGTGTGGTTCCCGTTCCCGTAGGAATACGGGGATACTATATAGCATATAGCCTTCCTCGATAAATGGGCTATCTAACACTGAAAAAAATTTTCAAATCGGACCAGTAGTCCCTGAGATTAGCGCGTTTAATCAAACAAACAAACAAACTCTTCAGCTTTATAACATTAGTATAGATTTGTTTTCTTTTTCCATTTTCTTCTATGTAAAACGTCTGTGACAAGACATCTAGTAGCAAATAAAACTCAGATTACATTCAAAAAGTATTTTTATTTCTTATAAAATACATGGTCTGTTTCTTTAACACTAGACAATCGTTTTCATAGTAGCATGGCAGTGATTTGCACAAGGCTTTTAACTAGGCACTATACATACAAACTGGAAAATACCTTTTGCAATACAGATTCGTAATGAGTCGTTAGGGTAAGCAGTGCATCTATGAAGTGCACGAATAGCTCAACTTAAATGAAATTACGTTATTTCATATTTTTTTTAATATTAAGCTTTACGGCTCTGGGTGCTAGCCCTTTGGAGCTATTATTTTTAATTATAGTTAATGTAGGTCATAGAGTAACCAGAGTGAGTCTTTGCAAGCAACGTACTGAAGCCGGTTAAACTCATTACAAAAAACCAAACGTCACGCGTCTTGACAACCGCATATACAAAGATTTTTCATAATTTGTATTTCTAAATTTAACACTAACAACAATTACGTAAATTAATATAATCTATAATTACCAATAAAAATACTCCATCTTATTTCTTTAGTTTTTGTGAACAGTTTTTAAAATATCTAAAAGACGCCATTTTTCTTGAATAATATGGAAAGTTACTGATGCGACGCTTAGTGTCATACTGAGTCGAGAATGTATTCGTTTTTGAATTTCGTATTTGTTGCGGCTACGACAACGTCGTGTTCCGTACGCTCTATCCGTTTGTTTTTTATGGGTTTCAGCGGCTCTACCACGCTATTTGTAAATACTCACTCTGTATGATATTTACTCTGTGAGTATGATAAATTAAAAAATCTTTAAGATTGTATACACGTCTGAAAAGTGAAAGGTGCGCAACCGAGGAGCAGCAGGCCGCTGAAAGGTGCGCAGAATAGGTTGCGCACAAAAAACGTAACGTTTCTTAAGGAGTGAACTCCAAAAAAACGATGATCCTGTAGTAAGATAAACGAAAATAATCTTTAACTCAATATTAATAAGGTTTATTTTAGTCTCGTCAGGCTACGGCCCGGCGGTGACGGTGAAGTACTCGCACGGCAAGTTCTGGCGACCCCACTCGAACATGAGTGGGGGGTCCTCCTTGAATACCTCCACTTTGGGGGGCGCCGGCTCCGGGGGCGGGGGGAGTTTCACTTTTATCTGAAAAAATAGACAAAATAAATATTAGTAGAGTGGATATTTTATGATGTTGTTTGACAAGTTAACCGAATTTGTCTATTTTTTTACACGCGTTACTTCGATTAGGGTGAAAGGAGATGGTCCAAAATTGTATGGAGCCCAGGATCAGTCATTGTACCCTGGCGGAAATAAAAGAATACTAGATTGTTATACAAGGGGCTAAAAAACCCATTTTAAACGAGGTATTTTTAGGCCTAAATGAAACCGAGTTTATAATGGGTTTAGCCCCGCGTGTTACACTACGATTACAATACTTTTCACTACGATTGCGAGAAAATAAAATAACTCGGTACAGTAGTCAATGTTTAATTTTATTTGAAAATTAAAATGTAGGTACAAAATGCTACAACTTTTGGATGTTTCGGGGAGATGCTTTTACCCGGTAACTTAATTTCCGACTACAGTGAAGTTGAATAATGAGTATGAGGGGTAAACATGTTAGACAATTGTTCAAAAAACACAATGCGTAAGTTGTAGTAGAGCCGTGATAGCCGAGTGGATATGACCTCTGCCTTCGATTCCGGAGGGTGTGGGTTCGAATCCGGTCCGGGGCATGCACCTCCAACTTTTCAGTTGTGTGTATTTTAAGAAATTAAATATCACGTGTCTCAATAGGTGAAGGAAAACATCATGAGGAAACCTGCATACCAGAGAATTGTCTTAATTCTCTGCGTGTGTGAAGTCTGCCAATCCACATTGGGCAAGCGTGATGGACTATTGGCCTTATCCCTCTCATTCTGAGAGGAGACTCGAGCTCAGCAGTGAGCCGAATATGGGTTGATGACGACGAAGTTGTAAGTAAGAATGCACTTGTTGTTCTTTTCTCCACTTATTAAATTTTTCGTAAGTAGGTGCTTAATTTGTAAGTCTTTTTTAACCCGTCTCCAAATTAGGGTCACCATTCTGACTAGATGAAGACATAACAATTAATGTTGCGAAACATGTAAATTACGGTCACAAATTCACAATGAATTTATTTAAAAATATCAAGTAATTAGATTATTCACGACAATAATTGTTTTTAAATTCTCGCTCTTCAATTTTATTTTCTTTATTAATATATTTTTTCCCATGAAGAAAAGGCAAAGGTATTTCACCGTACACCCTTGTCTTCAAATCTCAGCCGACAAAGTGCTCGGCCGAGCACTCGTCGATATGTTTATACGTACCGAGTGCTCGGCCGAGGGCACTGTCTCGCCCGTTAGCTCGGTGCGTGTGATCAAGGCGTCAGCGTGCTCTTGCCTGCACCAACACACAGACTCACCTTGGCGCTGCGGTGTACCTTGAGGTGCACGAGCTTGACGTGCGTGCGCATGGCGGTGCGCTGCGCGAAGCCGCGCCCGCACTGCGCGCACGCGAACGGCTTCTCGCCCGTGTGCGTGCGCACGTGGTTCGTCAGCGTGCTCTTCGCCTGCGACCACAAGCCAATTACAACATGGAGACGCATCGCACGACTCACGAACAAAATTGTCTGTCGTTGTATGAGGGGGACGAGGTAAACTCGCACATCACATTTTTTTTTGTGAAAATAATCTCGTAATTATAATATCTTCATAAAATAAAATTGTATTTTTGTCACGTCACCGCAAACGCCAATCATAAACTGTGACGTCATTCGCTACAAGGCATAGTTTGTGATTGGCGCTTGCGGTGACGACTCGACTCAACTCGAGCTCAGCAGTGAGCCGTATATGGGTTGATAACGACAACGACGATATGGGTATCAAATGATAGGGATTTGCTGACAGGAATACGAAAAAAATCCACACTTAACAATTTATGATAAACAATAATTACAACACAAAGCATTATTGCACAAAATCACTAACGCGACTGGCAGCGTGACGGTGACTACTCTGCCTAACAAACAACTGAACAATCTCACCTGATGATAAGTGATGATGCAGTCTAAGATGGAAGCGGGCTAACTTGTTAGTAGGAGGAGGATGAAAATCCACACCCCTTTTGGTTTTCGCACTCACATTCACGAATAAAGTTGTCTGTCGTTTTTTGAGGGGTATTTGCAAAATGCTCTTCTCGTAATATGTGCGTGGTTAAATATTTAACTAATGTGCGCATTAAAGCGTCAATAGATCGACTCAACATCCAAAGGCTAAGGGTTCGAGTCCCAAGGTTAAACTATTCTTATATTCACTAACTCTCTTTTAACCTTTTTTTTAATACAATTAAAGAATGTGGTAGTTGAATGAAAAAATTAAATTATAGTATCATATTTAAAAGATCTGGCAAATATGACTAATACTTGGACATTTAAGGGTCTGGACACTTGAAAGAGGCTACCTTCCAAAGCCACGAAAGTCCAAGATCCATAATTGGCTCGATAGACAATTATGTAACCATTAGTTACCTATGGTTCTAGCATATACCGACAAATTTTCAGCTTTTTTTATAAATGACAAACAAACCCTTTGACTGCAATTTCATCTGATGTTAAGTGACGATATAGTCTAAGATGGAAGCGGGCTTATTTTACCCTTACCTCTGACGGTAACGCTAAAACGGTTAACTCGCACATCAAAAATATTTAACACCATTAAAAATATTCTATGTGCCTACACTACACACAACTATAAATTTGACTCGCAATACACACGCGTAATTTTTACACAGACTAACAAACACATCGCTTAGACTATCCACAGATTAAATACATAGAATATTCGATTACTGATCGATGTTTGGCTGTTTCGTCAAAATAATCGATTCTTTTTATAAATTTTTTTATTACAAATTTGATAAAATTAAGGTTTAAATGCTTTCAAATTAAACTTTACTCCATCTTTTATTAAACTACAAGTTTTTAGCCGTTTTTTATGCCATTCAACTACACAAACCGGCATTTAGGGAGCTCTTTACACGACGAAAACGATTACAACAATGTAACATCGATTCTAAAGCAAAAGTATTTACAAACGCGTTAGATCATTGATTTTTGATCTTTGCCTGGGGGGTAACGGTTAGCGAGGCAGGTCCTGTTATTTAAATGGTCTAAGTAAAACAAGCATGATTTTATTATTTTCAAATTCAAATTCCTCCGAGGTGTCGGAGGAATTAAAATTTGAATGGAGTATTACGTGTTTTGGCAGTTTGACAGTGTAATGACAGTTTATTTTTACATTTTGATCAGACTTCGGAGCTTTGGATTCTAGCCATTTTGAAACTAAAGTGATAAAAATGGAATAAAAACGCTTTAAAGGGCTCGAACCTAAGGTCGAAATAAGGTTTTTTTTAAAAAAAGTAAACAATGTCTGCGACGAGGAATTAACGTAATGGATATAATTACTTTTTTTGTAGATTTTTATTCCGGAGTTTAACAGTAAAAATGGTTTGGTGAAAATTAAAAAAATTAAAAAAAAATATCACGTGATCAACTGGCAAGTGCACTCACCCGGAACATCTTCCCGCACGTGTGGCAGACGTGGGCGGGCGGCGCGCGCAGCCCCCCGTGCACCACCTTGACGTGCTTGCGCAGCGAGGCGCGCGTGGCCAGCGCCGCCTCGCACTGCGCGCACGGGTGCTCGCGCACGCCCTCGTGCTGCACGCGCACGTGCGCCGCGAGCAAGTGCGCCGCGGAGAAGCCCTTGCTGCACACCGCGCACTCCATCCTGCGGGCCAGACCACTTAACTATCCGGCTCGAAGGACCATATGTTTTTATGTAAATATGGTCCTTCGAGCCGGATAAAAAAATATTTGCCATATCTTTTAAACATGACCAATATTCCCATTCCCATACTCGTCGGAAAAAACTATTTAGAGTGGGTACGACAATAGTCCAACGAAGCGGGGATCGAACTATTACACTTCGGTGATGAGTCCGACCGCTTTTTCAACGATACAAGCCATTCTTCAGCTTCAGCTTTATAATATTAGAATAATATTATAAAGCTGAAGCTTAAGAATGGATACAAGCCATTCTTCCGCTTCAGCTTTATAATATTAGAATAATATTATAAAGCTGAAGCTGAAGAATGGCTTGTAACTAACTAATATTATAAAGCTGAAGAGTTTGTTTGTTTGATTGAACGCGCTAATCTCAGAAACTACTGGACCGATTTGAAAAAATCTTTTTGTGTTAGATAGCCCATTTATCGAGGAAGGCTATAGGCTATATATTATTCCCGTATTCATATGGGAACGGAAACCACGCGGGTGAAACCGCGCGGCGTCAGCTAGTTTAATATATTTTAGGGATTACTTAACTATCCGGCTCGAAGGATCATAATCACTGGCTTGATTAATGTCCCTCTATACATTTTAAATATTTTAAGGACTACTCAACTATCCTTTACGCTATCTGTAATGTCTGACTCGAAGGATTAAAATCGTTAGCTTAAATATCACCTCACCTTTACACATGCATCTATCTTTTTTAAAAATTGTAATGATCCAATGATGATGAATGACAGAACGGCTGGCTCATTTTTGCATTAGCCTTTCTGTTTGTTTTTGGGATAAGTTAGCTTAAGTTAGTATACTTTCTCAAAATAAACTGTGCTAATTCGAAAGGTTAATCCATAGCTCGGTTAATGATCATAAGTACACCTTATAACGAATAACTTTATTTCGACATTTTCTACTCACTTGGGCGCTTTAGTGTCTTTATGTTTCCTGGTCTTCTTGAGGTGTTGCCGCAGTGTGTGTGCTGATTTGAACCTGAAAGAAAGGGAACATCCTACAAATATTATAAACGCGAAAGTTTGTATGAATGTTTGGATGTTTGTTACTCTTTAACGCCGCTACTACTGAAGCAATTTGGCTGAAATTTGGAATGGAAATAGATTTTACTCTGGATTGACACAATGACTACTTTTTATCCCGAAAAAATCCATGGTTACCCGAGATTTGCGAAAACTGATGACTTTGATGATATGAATGTTTGTTACTCTTTCACGCCTCGACTACTGAACCGAATTAGCTGAAATTTGGTATTAAGATTATTATAGCATGAATTAACACATAGGCTACTTTTTATCCCAGAAAAATCCATGGTTGCTGAGGGATTTGTGAAAAACTAAATTCCACGCGGACGAAGTCTCCAATAATACACTGTAATCTTTGGTCAAGCGTGCGTTACGTTACTTGCTCTAGTCAATAAGCTAGTGCACCGACCTGACGTCGCACTCGACGCAGTAGAAGTCCTTGGCGTCGCTGTGCTTGATCATGTGGTGCCGGATCTGGTTCCTGGTGCGGAAGCGCTTGCCGCACTCGGGGCACTCGTAGTTCTTGATGCCCTGGTGGATGCTGACGGACAGACATACACATTATGAATATCATTTGAACAGGTTCATACCACTATAAAACGACGAGATTTTCAATGTCGATATTTTCGACCCAGTTGCATGGATCGTGGTCACGACGGGACTGAAATTTTACTTTTTACTTTTACTGTTTTAGGCTACTCGCCTGCTGTAAAAAACTAAGAAGATTTTTTGCATATCGGCAGTTTAGATGCCTAATCACATTTTTATTTGTGAAAATAATCTCGTATACAATTACGATATTTTATAAAACAAAATTGTATTTTTATCACGTCACCGCAAACGCCAATCATAAACTGTGACGTCATTCGCTACAAGGCATCGGTTTGTAATTGGCGCTTGCGGTGACGTGATACGTCACATCACTGCAAACGCCAATCACGCTGTTATCTTTATGAGTGACGTCACTTGCTGTGTTATGAGTTATGAGTGCTGTGTTTCGGCGGCAAAAATTTACGTAGATATTTTTTCATTTATATTAATTTTTTTACTGGTTATTATTGACAGGACAAAATAAAATATAGCTTATAATACACGCAAGTAGCCTATTATTGAAAATAGTTTACATATTGTAGAAATACCACTACAATTTGCTACAAAATGTAAAAAATTATTGCCCGTCAGTGAACGTTTTGGAATAGAGATTGTCTAACTTTAACAGACACACTTCCTCTTGTTTACCTACAAGATGTTTTGATAACGATCCGGCTCGAAGGGCCATTATTGTAATTATAAAAATGGTCCTTCGAGCCGAAATGTTCACTTACACCTTCCTTTCTGCAATTTAGATATATATATATATATATCACAATTTAGGTTTTTAGATAGATAATCAACGATACTCACAGCTGGTGCTCCACAAGCGAGTCTCTGTTGACGAAGCTCTTGCCGCAGTCTGAGCACACCACGCGCCCCGAGCCGGAGTGGTGGTTCCGCATATGTCCTCGGTGGGTCTTGTCGTTGCTGCCAAAGATTTTACACCATTAGATATGTCACTAACACGTCGAAACTTAGACGCACAAAGGTGGCTAATTGTCTTCATTTCATTTACTCGCACAGTAAAGAACAAAAGTTATTTAAACATATTATACTTGAATATTTTCGATAATGTCGAGTTGTGTGAACTATACATACAGATATGTTGTAAGTAAACACAAAATTGTGCATGTGTGAACTCAGAATTTCAAACGACCGCTGTTGCAGGCGTCTGCTAGTTTAAAATTAATCAAAAAATATAAAAATAATAAATAATTACTTGGAAACTTTTCCGCAGAGATGGCACGTGATCACAGAGAGGACGCCCTCGTGCTGGGAACTGCGCACACAAAAAAAAATGAAGCAGTTAAATAACTCTACAGTAAACTCATCAATTAGTCATTAACTCAATCTCAGAGTCGGCTAGTCAGTCATTAACTCAATCTCAGAGTCGGCTAGTCAGTCATTAACTAAATCTCAGAGTCAGCTAGTCAGTCATTAACTCAATCTCAAGAGTCAGCTAGTCAGTCATTACTCAATCACAGAGTCAGCTAGTCAGTCATTAACTCAATCTCAGAGTCAGCTAGTCAGTCATTAACTCAATCACAGAGTCAGCTAGTGAGTCATTAACTCAATCACAGAGTCAGCTAGTCAGTCATTAACTCAATCACAAGAGTCAGCTAGTCAGTCATTAACTCAATCTTAGAGTGAGCTAGTCAGTCATTAACTCAATCTCAGAGTCAGCTAGTCGGCCAATAATTCAATCACAGAGTCAGTTACTCAGTCATTAATTCAATTACAGAGTCATCTAATCAGTCATTAACTCAATCACTGAGTCAGCTAGTCGGTCATTAACTCAATATGAGAGTCAGCTAGTCAATCATTAACTCAATCACAGAGTCAGCTAGTCAGTCATTAACTCAATCACAGAGTCAGCTAGTCAGTTATTAGCTCAATTACATATTCAGCTAGTTAGATTAGCTTGTCGACCAATCATTAACTCATTTACAGCCTAAGTAAATTTTTAATTTACATACGAGTATAGAGTTAATTAGTCAGTCTTTTACGGAGTAAGCTAGTCAGTTACAGAGTAAGCTAGGTCGAGGTCGCTAGGCTGGTCGTCAGTTGGTCAGTCAGTCCGTCAGTCAGTCAGCAGCACGCGTACGTTACCGTACGTGGTTGACGATGGCGAGGCGGTCGAGCATGCGCCGGCCGCACTGCACGCACTCGTAGCGCAGCGTGTGCGTCAATCGGTCGAGGTAGGTAGGTTGGTCGGTAGGTCGGACGGTCGTCAGTCCGTCAGTCAGTCAGCAGCACGCGTACGTTACCGTACGTGGTTGACGATGGCGAGGCGGTCGAGCATGCGTCGGCCGCACTGCACGCACTCGTAGCGCAGCGTGTGCGTGAGCGAGTGCACGGACGCGGAGTAGGCGGTGGGCAGGTGCATGGAGCACAGCGAGCACTTGTACGGGCCCCGGGACTGGAACAGGGGTCTATGTTAGTACTGACGGACCCGGTCAAGCTTCGCACTTCTTCCCTATTTTACCCTACACTACCCTTACTCCTACCCCTACTCTACCAAACCCATATTTGACAGGATGGACAACAAACAACTGCTTGACAGATACTAAACAAAGATTTATGAAATGGCAACCCTGCACCGGAAAGCGCAGTGTTGGTCAACTCCCCCATTATGTGGACCGAAGACATCAAGCAGGTTGTAGAGAGCCACTGGTTGATGGTGACTCGAGTTGTGCTTGGAGATCCGTGAAAGAGACCTATGTCCATCGGCTGATAATTATGATGATGATGAATAGGATCTTACAAAATTTTGGTGATGGTGTTAATCTTGACGGCCTCCGTAGCGCAATGGCATGCGCGGTATATTTACAAGACACAGGTCCTGGGTTCAATCCCCTGCTGGACCGATTGATTTTTCTTAATTGGTCCAGGTCTCGCTGGCGGGAGGCTTCGGCCTTGGTGGCTAGTTACCACCCTACCGACAAAGACGTACCGCCAAGCGATTTAGCGTTCCGATATGATGTCGTCTAGAAACCGAAACGGGTGTGGATTTTCATCCTCCTGCTAACAAGTTAGCCCGCTTCCATCTCAGATTGCATCATCACTTACAATTAGGTGAGATTGTAGTCAACGGTTAACTTGTAAAGAATGAAAAAAAAATCGTTTGTCACGGAATTCCTTAACCCTACAACATCAGTTGCAAGTCCGGGATCCGCTTGGGGTGTTTCCCTCTAGCACACAATGGACCCGGCACCTGCACGTCCATGGCATGCTAAGATATTGGTTCAACTCACCGGGCTGTGTTTGAACATGTGGTTCTTGAGTTTGGCTTCAAAGTTGAACCCTTTGAAACAGAGATGGCACTGGTACGGGAACTTTAGCTTCACTTTGCTCTCCTCCTAAAAAGCGTCATTTGTAATTAATAGGCTACTCGCCTGCTGTATAAAACTAAGAAGATTTTTTGCATATAGGCAGTTTAGATGCCTAGAAATTATAATCACATTTTTATTTGTGAAAATAATCTCGTAATTGTAATATTTTTATAACTTGTATATTTTTATTACAAAATTGTATTTTTATCATCGTAAAATGTGACGTCATTCGCTACAAGGCATCGGTTTGTGATTGGCGCTTGCGGTGACGTGACATATCACGTCACTGCAAACGCTAATCACGCTGTTATCTCTATGAATGACGCCACTTGCTAATGTGTTGTGTTTCGGCGGCAAAAATTTTATGTACATATGTTTTCATTTCTATTAAATTTTTTACTGGTTATTATTGACGGGATTAAATAAAATATAGCTTATAATACTCCCATAATTTAGTTTAAACACTGTTTACAAAAGAGGCAAGCAGCCTCATAGTAGTATTAACAGCAAGACTGTATTACTAACTTGTATACTGAATATACCACTAAATTTGTCATTCATTAATTTATACATTTTTTTTTTAATTGACTACAATGTATAAATAATTTTTCTCTTTAATCTTCTAATAAATCTCAATTTTAACCGATTCCAAAAAAGGAGGAGGTTCTCAATTCTACGCATGTTTTTTTTTCAAATGCTTGTTAGTTTGTTACCTCGTAACTTTATCATTTATTAACCAATTTTGAAAATTCTTTTTTGTTTGAAAGAGTATACTTCCAGATTAATTTTCATGAAAATCTGTTTAGTAATTTTGTGTCAATCAAACCAAGAAGTCGGATCCATTTTTAAGTGAAAAAGATTATTATAGCATCGATTGACAAAAAAGTTATACTAAATATATTTTTTACAAAAATTCAAAACAATATATTTTTTACAAAAATTCAGATAAACATGAATGTCTGAAGTCAGTCAATCAGGCAACAAGCGTGTGAGTTAGTCAATCAAACAGTCAGTCAGTCAGGACATAGACCCACCTCTCTCTGTCTGAGCTGCTCGGCGGGGTCTAGTTTAATAATCCTAATCTTAGTTTCATCTATCTCTATGGGTCTCCGGAGCGCACTCCTCTTTGGTTCAAAAGCCTCCACAGCTGTGCTGGAAACAAAGTATAATTAAAAAAATATACAGGGTGCTCAGGAGCAGTTCCCATAACTTCTAGGTGTTGACGAGTCGACTTATAGGAGCCAAACTGCATATATTTTTTTTTGACTTAAAAAAAATCTTTTTATGTTTTTATGCAAAACAATTCAACTAATTCCGACTATCCATGTAACAGGCGCCTTTATCTAGCAGCATTTTACGAGATATTGCAACTGGCACGCCGCACTTCACTAGCAAGCTACTTCATGATATTTATCAATGAACCAGCTGACGCCGCGCGGTTTCACCCGCGTGGTTCTCGTTCCCGTAGGAATACGGGGATAATACCTTCCTCGATAAATGGGCTATCTAACACTGAAATAATTTTTCAATTCGGACCAGTAGTTCCTGAGATTATCGCGTTCAAACAAACAAACTCTTCAGCTTTATAATATTAGTATAGATGTATAGATAAGTGTGGCTAGGTCATAATACAAGGATGCGATATAAGGAACACAATTTAAGAATATATTTTACTTCGAAAATATTCATTTTGGAACACATTCCTTAGACATTTTTAATTAATATTCCTTAAAAAGACTTCCGAGCACCCTGTATAATACCATAGACTGATCCCGTTGACTTCGTGGCGCAGTGGATAGTGGCCCTTCTACGTCCAAAGGTTGCGGGTTCGATTTCCACGACAGTTAAATATTTGTGTGATGATGTTCGGTGTCTGGGAAGATGTAACTTGTATACAGGGTTTCCCGTAATTAATGGATAAAATGCAAATGGTAGATACACAATGGCCTCCGTATGCGCGATGCATTTACAAGAAGGTCCTGGGTTCGATCCCCGGGTGGGCCGATTGAGATTTTCTTAATGGGTCCAGGTCTGGCTGGTGGGAGGCTTCGGCCGTGGCTAGTTACCACCCTAATGGCAAAGACGTATGGGAAAGCGATTTACCGAATCAGTACGGTGTCGTGTAGAAACTGAATGGGGTGTGGATTTTCATCCTCCTAACAAGTTAGCTTCGATCTTAGATTGCATCATCACTTACCATCAGGTGAGATTGTAGTCAAGAATAAAAAAAAACACCAGGTGATTATGATAAACTAATTTGTATAGTTTTGAAAAATTCCCTACGGTGACCAAATTATATATTTTTTTGGCGAATTTTAAGAATTTTCCATTTTGAATTTAATATAATAAATATATATATACATAAAAAATAATCTAACACTCACTCTAACTCCACACCTTTCTTTTTGGTTTTGATTTTTTTCTTAACTTTCTTTTTCTTTTCTTTCCTATCTTCTTTTGCTGTGGGTTCTTCAAATTCGTTTTTAATATTCCTGTAATAATATAATTTTGATATTTATTAAAAGAGTTTGATAGCCGTGATAGCCCAGTTGATGTGACATCTGATGATTCCGGAGGGTGTAGGTTCAAATCCGGTCCGGTGTTCATTTTAAGAAATTAAATGTCACGTGTCTCAAACGGTGAAGGAAAACATCGTGAGGAAACCTGCATACCAGAGAATTATCTCAATTTTCTCTGTGTGAAGTCTGTCAATACGCATTGGGACAGCGTGGTGGACTATTGACCTAACCCCTCTCATTCTGAGAGGGGACTCCTGCTCAACAGTGAGCCAAATATGGGTTGATAACTCAGACCAATTATTGTATAGGACCTGTCTCGCTAGATATTACTTTTCTGTCAAAGTATATGATCAATGATCTAATGTGATTATAAAGACTGTCTCTATAGTATCGATGTTTCATAGTTGTTTCGTGTTCGTCGGTTAAAGAGCTCCGTAAGAATTTGTAACCTTTTTTGTAGTAGAATGATGTTAAAAACGGGCAACAACTTCTAGTTTAGTTTAGTTTATGATATATACCAAATGTAAGATCGTTTTCCTCAGAAAATGACAGACAATTTTCTTTGTGACTTTGGGTATGATACTACTTAAAGACCTTGGCCTCTCTAGAAGTGCAGCTAGTTCTATATAAGAACGAGTATACAAAGCTGCTCTAATAGGATCTTACCAAATGTGGCGGCAGGGAGAACAACACGAGCAGAGAACGGGGAGTGTTGATCGATCGTCAAGGAATTCCTTAACCCTACATCCATCGATTACAAGTCCGGGAGTTCTTCTCTCTACCACGCGATAGACCCAGCACCCGCACGGTGAATCCATGGAATGCTAAGGAATGCTAAAGAATCTCTTCTATAATTGGTCTGAGGTTGATAATGATGATTGATGACTAGAATGGCTCACTTGATATCCTGCAGAGGCACATTGTCATTGCAGTCTGACATCAGCTCCTCGTCCTTGACGGACGTGTCGTCCGGGAACTCTCCTCCCCCCTCGTCCATGCGGCTCAGGATCTCGTCCAGCTTCGACATCGCCGGGGGCTTCTCATGCTGGAAAGGAAACCGACCATTCTTCACACACTGACTATGGGTAGAGGACAGATTAACAACCCTTCCTTTTCATCCTTGTCACACATTTTACTAACCTTCCTTACCTTCCTTGTAACGCATCATAATGTTATACAAGTCCCTCTCCCTCCCCTGTAATGTATTGTAACGTTTAAGACTCCTTACTTTCTCTGTAACACATGTAGAACAACTTGAATGTCCTACATCTATATTAATATTATAAAGCTGAAGAGTTTGTTTGTATGTTTTGGTTGTATACGCTAATCTCAAAAACTAGTCGCCTGATTTGAAAAATTCTTTCAGTGATAAATAGCCCGTTTATTGAGGAAGGCTATATATTAAGCTATATATTATCACGCTAAGACCAATAGGAGCGGGGCACCAATGAAGAATGTTTCAAAATCGGGAGAATTTTTCCTATTGAGAGCTTACGCTGCGTGCGCTGCGTAAACGGTTAAAGTTTCGCAAAAATCATGTATCACAGAATTGTTCACCTTTAAGTTCTAAGACTTGTTCGCTGACTATGGGCCTTATTAGAAGAAAGTCACACAGCGGGCGATGGAACGAGCTATGCTCGGAGTATCTCTTCGTGATCAAATCAGAAATGAGGAGATCCGTAGACAAACTAAAGTCACTGATATAGCTCAGCGAGTCGCGAAGCTGAAGTGGCAATGGGAAGGCCACATAGTTAGAAGAGCCGATGGATGTTGGGGTCCCAAGGTGCTGGGATGGCGATCCCGCACCGGAAAGCGTAGTGTCGGTCGACCCCCCACCAGGTTGACCGAGGACATCAAGCGAAAACCGCTGAATGCTGGCGGCTCGAGACCGTTATGCTTGGAGATCCATGCAAGAGGCCTATGTCCAGCAGTGGTTGTCCATTGGCTGATAATGATAAAGTTCTAAAGAGTCCGCGACAGTTCCCACGGGATATAACTAGGACAATAATGTTCTCACCTCCAAAACTTTTTGGTATCCAAGTCTGCCTTTCCCATTTTCAAATACGAGGGTGGGGCACACTTTGAGTTCGGGGCGTGCGTACTTAGTCAGCTCCGGATCAGCGCCATCTATGGGAAACTGAAACAAAGTATGACGTGACGAGTAGCAGCCACAGTGATTGTACCATCATTTAGTAATAGAGGAAACACATCGAGGATTTGTGACCTTGGGTGTAGGTTTAAGGGATCCCTTTAGATTGCATAAACCTTCCCCGTTGTGGAGGGCCATGTTCTCCATGCCCACATTAAACAATTTATGATCAATAATTGGCAAAACATTATTACACAAAAAAACAACAAAACATTATTACACAAAAATGTTATTAGGCAGTGTGACGGTGTCCACGCTGCCTAACAAACAACTGGGCTCAAGTCATCAAATACTCTCTTATTTATACCAACACTGATAGCTCCCCTCCACAATAACATAAATAATGAATATTATGCATTATTTTCCAAAACCATGGATACAAGTTTATTATATCACTATCAAAACTCTGCAGTGTCACCTGCCTGGCTCCCATTCCTGTGGGAATACAGGGATAAAATATAGCTGATATTGGGATAATATAAAAGATAAGATACAGGGTGTTCCTTAATTAACAGATAAAATGCAAATGGTAGATAGGTACAACACCTATGAGAAATTATCTAAAACTTATATAATTAGTTTGGAAAAAACCTAGGGTGAATGAATTATATCTATTTTTTTCGATAATTTTTTTCTATTTTGAATAAATTTTTTGAAAGCTGTAACTGCTATAATTAAGATTTTGGAGATCTGATTTTTGATAAAAATTACTAATTCTGATACTATTTTTACACATTCTGATGTTTTTCTTCAAAATGATTTACAATATCAGACTTTTGCCTGAAATTGCTAATGCAATGAATTTCTTTCACCATTACAATCCGACATTATCCCTGCTTTCCCACAGGAATGGGAACTAAGTGGCTGAAACTGCAGGCCATCTCTTACTCACTACTAAACAAGTACCACCAAGCAATTTAGTGTTTTGGTACGATATTGTGTAGAAACCGAAAGGAGTGTGGATTTTCATCCTAACAAGTTAGCCCGCTACCATCTTAGATTGCATCATCACTTACCATCAGGTGAGATTGTAGTCTAGTCTTGTAAAAAATATAATAAGTGAGTACTTACAGGAGCGCATCTGCTATGATAGTTGTACAACAAGGCGTGAGCTCGGAGCACCTTCAGTTTGAATTGTACAGTCTTCAGCAGCAGAGCACTGCACTCCCAGCAGATCCATTGCGGCAGACCATCTGACTCTGATACCTTCAATGTAAAAAATTCAAGTCATAGTGATTGAATCAGAAATTAGGAGATCCACAGAAGAACCAAAGTCAACAACATAGCTATGTGGATAGAATAGAATAGAAATCATTTATTTGTTAGCACAACACATAACTACATAATAACTTAAAACTAATACATTTACATCGTAATAATAACTTAAAACTAATACATAAATATATATAGAAAATATGTTGTGCCAAAAAAAATGGACCTGACTCAGCTAAAATTTGTGAGTACATCAGTACCCACAACGCTGGTATTCTGATAGGGCACACAGTTCGAAGAGCCGATGGATGTTGGGGTCCCAAGGTGCTAGAATAGTGATCCCTTGATGTCACCAGGTGGACTGATGACATCAAGGGAGTCTCAGGGATTCGCTGGATGCAAGCGGCTCAGGATTGTGATGTTTGAAAGTGCCTACAAAAGGCCTATTTCCTGCACTCCTGATGATAATTTGTTTAATGTACATAATTGTTTATAATAAGCAGAGCCAGCACTGTTCAAATTTCACACCGTAATTAATCTTTACTACAAATTTCAGATGATTCGGTTCAGTAGACGAGGCGTGAAAGAGTAACAATCATTCATACCATCAAAATCATCAGGTTTCGCCAATCTCGGGAATCCATAGATTTTTTCTGGATAAAAAGTAGCCTATGTGTTAATCCAGAGTAAATCCATTTCCATTCCAAATTTCAGCCGAATTACTTTAGTAGTAGCGGCACTAAAGAATAACAAACATCCAAACAAACGTACATCCATGCAACCTTTCGCTTTTTATATTAGTATTATTATATTATACTGAAATAAAGATAAAAGTTAATAACAAATAGAATACTCACAATAATATCGGCTAAATCGATGAAAAGACCCGCATAGCTGGTAATTTTCACCACACGTCTGTCTGTAGACAGACAGCAGCGGCAGATCGTTTTTCCGCATTCCAAGTCAGGTTTAAGCTCGATTTCATAATTCCCAGTGATTGCGTCCATTTCAGACGATTATTTAATAGTGAAATCATGAAATTTCTTTAATTTTTAACTCGTAAGCCTCGTAAACTATACACCACATGACCACAGATTAATTTGCAACACAGATCACTAGATTTGCAATTGCAATAAACAACATGGCGCATAGAATACAATTACTCACATAGCGTCTGGTGAAATTATGACAAATGTCAGTTGACATTGACACCACAGAGCAACAAAATTATTATAGAAAAGATCATAGATAAAAGAGCCATAAAATCAATGAATTGATCATAGATATTGATTGATTGGCTTTACAGCTCTGGACTCTAGCACTTCAAAGTTTGTGTTTGGTAATAAACCATGAAAATTCAAATTCACAGTACACAAAACTTTTGTGGTAATTCTGAAATAAATATCTCTTTCTCATCAACGATCTAACTCTAGTGTATCTATGCAACAATATTCACCTGTGTCCAAAAAGAATCGATTCTTCTGCCTTTCTGAGTAAATATGTTCCTTGCTTCTGCCGAATACTAAAACATCGACCAAGTAATTT
This sequence comes from Bicyclus anynana, assembly GCF_947172395.1. NCBI lineage: Eukaryota > Metazoa > Arthropoda > Insecta > Lepidoptera > Nymphalidae > Bicyclus > Bicyclus anynana. The sequence continues at coordinate 453,774 of NC_069109.1, forward strand.
AATATTGTGTGTAGTTGTACCGACTCGTAAATCTATGGTGTGTAGCGTGTGTACTTTACACGATTGTATAGTCTAGCGAACATGATTAATCTGTGGATTGGTGTTAAATATTTTCGTGACTTTACCTCGTCCTCTTCAAAACCGACACGATTTTATTGGCCGATTTGATTTGGGTACAAGTCCTTAGGTAATTAGTCTGAGATTCAAAATCATCCCAACGGTGACTATGAAGCAGTTTATGTATGTACTATGAAATTAAATCAATAAATAAAACATCACAACAACAATAAACATAATGTTATAATTGGTATAAAAGTTTTACAATATTTTACAAGCATACATTTAACTCGTGCTGAGTAGGGCAAAATCGAAAATTCTTTCTACAATACACAATCGTAATGAGATGTCAGGGTGGGTAGTCGAATCCACGTCCACTCTTGAGAACCACAGTCCACAGCAAAAATTAAAGAGAGACCTTTAGTTAAAATAAAAAGTAAATCTTTATTTAGATTCACAATAACATAGCTTTCACTTATCTTTTGACATTAATAAGCCAAAGAGAAAACAATCCGCATATAGGGCTAGAATTCAAAGCTAGTCATTAAAAAAAAAGAATTTAATATGTCTTTTAAGTAAGCCCACTTTCATCTGACTCTGTATTCTTTACATTGTCACTCAACAATAGGAGAGAAAGTTAAATTTAATTAAATAAATATATATTAATTATAAGGAATGATCAGCTGTCAGTCTGTTCGTAGCCCTCTGTCTTCATGTCGTTCAGTCCCAGATCTTCGTTCTGTTCGAAGCTTCTCTCGTAGTGAGTTACTTTGAGACCTGTGCCATATAACAATAGGGTTTAAAATACAGTGATGATTTTATTTCATAACCAATTAGTTAATTAGCTTAAATCATTGCATTTTGAGCCGTGATAGCCCTGTGAATGTGATCTCTGCCTCTGATTCTGGAGGGTGTGGGTTCGAATTCAGTCCGGGGCATGCACCTCCAACTTTTCAGTTGTGTGCATTTTAAGAAATTAAATATCAAGGAAACCTGCATATCAGAGAATTTTCTTAATTCTCTGCGTGGGTGAAATCTGCCAATCCACATAGTGCCAGCGTGGTGGACTATTAACCTAAGCCTTCTCATTCTGAGAGAAGACTTTAGCTCAGCAGTGAGCCGAATGTGGGTTGATAATGATTGAATATGGTGTCACATACCATCGTCATACTGCTCGGGGTCATCGTTGAGGTTCTGCACATAGGAGTTGCCGGCTGGGTCGTCCAGCACGATGGTGATGGGTCGCTTGCTCTCCAGCACCTCTTCCAACTTCTCCATGAACCTGAGACAATATGGTAGTTGACTCGTATCAATTTTTCATTTCATTTCATCAATTTCGTGTAGTACATGGATTTTTTTTTCTCCTTTCTCTTTATACTGTTACTCGGCAATCTGTCATTCGACATTGAGCCGTTCGTCTGTTGGTTAGAGTTAGAGGTTATGGGTCATCAGAAGGAAGTCCAATACATGGAATAAGGGTCCGAAATATATCGATATTAATTAATAAATGTTAAGGATTTATTAAAAAACTTCATTTAAATATCACGTATTTTTTCAAATTTTCCGAACGTCAAAAACGCTGTCGTCCATTTTGTGACGTCACGACACACTTGATGTACTAAACGTCGAACTAATAGTTGACTAATATTTTTTTTTCAAACGTTCCATTTGTATGGGATTTGTTATAGTGACGTCATGAAACAGTTGAAATATAGATCATGGCCGACAGGCGTTGTGGCTCGTATTGTTAAAGAACATTAAAATTTACATGTAATTACGTCTCAAAAAAAAAAACGTTAGTGATTTTGTGAATCCATAGATTTTTTCTGGATAAAAAGTAGCCTATGTGTTAATCCAGAGAAAATCCATTTCCATTCCAAATTTCAGCCGAATTACTTTAGTAGTAGCGGCACTAAAGAATAACAAACATCCAAACAAACGTACATTCATGCAACCTTAAAATTTACATGTAATTACGTCTCAAAAAAAAAAACGTTAGTGATTTTGTGCAATAATGTTTTATTTATTGATCATAAATTGATTTAGTGTGGGCATGGAGAACATGTCGGGCAAAAAGGCGAGTGTTGATGCATTCTAAAGGGATCCCTTAAACCTACCCTCAAAGTCACAAGTCCGGGGACCTGCTCGAGGTCTGGACATAGGCCTCTAGCATGGACTTCCAAACAAAACGGGCTCGATCCGCCAGCATCCAGCGGCCTCCTGCAACCCGCTTGATGTCTTCGGTCCACCTAGTGGGGGGTCGACCAACACTGCGCTTTCCGCCATTCCAGCACCTTGGGACCCGGCTTTTCAAACTGTGTGCCCCGCCGATTGCCACTTCAGCTTCGGGACTCGCTGAGCTATGTCAGTGACTAGTTCGTCTGCGGATCTCCTCATTTCTGATTCGATCACGCAGAGCAACCCCAAGCATAGCTCGCTCCATCGCCTGCTGTGTGACTTTGAGCCTTCTAATAAAGCCCATAGTTAGCGACCAAGTTTCGGATCCGTACGTCATCACTGGCAACACGCACTGTTCGAAGACTTTCGTCTTCGCACTGAGGAATGTCGGTCGAAAAGATGTCGCGGAGTTTTCCAAATGATGGTACAATCAGGTAATGCCGGATCAAAAATGTTTCTGGCAATATACTCTCAGCAGGCCCGCAGCAGCCCCTCGGCCGGGGCGGAGCGCCCGCCCAGCTCCAGCTGTGACTACACTCACAGCGCGAGCCGCTCGCTGGCCGGCCGGTGCTCGCTCAGCGCCGGCGCGTGCCGCAGCTGCTCGAGGCAGGCCCGCAGCAGCCCCTCGGCCGGGGCGGAGCGCCCGCCCAGCTCCAGCTGTGACTACACTCACAGCGCGAGCCGCTCGCTGGCCGGCCGGTGCTCGCTCAGCGCCGGCGCGTGCCGCAGCTGCTCGAGGCAGGCCCGCAGCAGCCCCTCGGCCGTGGTGAAGCGCCCGCCCAGCGCCGCGCCGCCCACCTCCAGCTCCAGCTCCGGGATGGACATGCTGCATGTCTCCGACTGGAAATTTCATTTACTTTTAGAAAGAAAGAAAGAAATATCTTTATTTTCAGGCAGTGCCACACATTACAATAATAAATTTTAAATATATAGCTAATAGCTAGAGCAAAAAAAAGAAGAACGCCCTGCAATATGTGGCATAACCTAGAAAAAGGCCCTAACTCAGCATTTTGCTACATACTTCCTATCCAAAAAAAAGTATGCAGCACTGATTTTCAGTTAGGACCCAGTTCAGGTGCCGCCACGCACACAGTTCAACATCCTATGTAAACCAATGTAAACTATTATTAATTAAGAACAAAATTAAAACTAAATAGGTAGGTACATTGATTTTTAAAAAAAAAAAAACCATTTTACCATCATGCGTACTTGGGATCAATTCTTCCACAAGTTGCTGAGAGTTGCATTAGTTGCAATAAATAGGGCCATGTCTAAAACCTCAGACTAATTACATAAGAACCTGCTTCGGTAGATTTTACTTTTTAGAAGTATATGATCAACGATTTAATGTGATTGTAAAAACTGTCTCTACAGTATCGATATTTCATAGTTGTAATCTTGTAGTTCAGTAAGAATACTTTTTTGTGTAGTTAAATGGTATAAAAAACCGGCAAAAACTTCTAGTAGTAGTAGCAGTGTGATTGTAGTCAAGGGCTAACTTGTACAGAATAAAAAAAAAATATAGTAGGTACCTTCAAAATTTAAGTTTAATTTAATTTAATTGTTATTGACTTTCTTTTATATTTATATTTTAATTGTGTCTTTATAAATTGTTATACACCGGAAATTGGCAAATGCATAATTATCTGTATATTCAACAAATAAATGAATATGAATATAGTTTAGTATATGTACCTAATCTAAGATTATTTTCCCCACAAAATTACAGATAATTTTGTTTATGTATTTGGATGTGATACAAGTCCTTATGTAATTAGTCTGAGTCTTAATGACGACATCATCATACAAATGAAGTACCAACCTTAAGGATATCCCTGGAGAAGTCGTCCTTGGAGGCCACGCGAACTTCGAACTTCACGCCCTTCTCCTCTATACCGCCACCCGACTTCACCTGCATCGGACATAATTATAATTATATTTATTTATTAAAAAAAACTGACTGCATAAAAACTAGTTGAAACTTAAATAATTAATAAGGGAACTGATATAAACGTATTCCTGATGTATTGTTTTATCGTATAATGATTAAGTATAGATGAAGTATGGATGATGTATTGATGTAAAAATGATGTATTGATGTATGTGGTGTATTATTGATGTCTTACTAATGTGATACGTGATTTAAAGATGACGTATTGATGTTATAATGATGGATTGCTGATGTATTGGTGTATTGATGATGTATCAGTTATTATGATAGTTTTAACTGTTATTATTAGTTTGGATCGAGCCGGTTGCAAGAACCAGCCTATGACTAAGGGCTCCGTATGGATTCAAAACTAGACAGGCATACTTTCACGTTGTATCACGTGAATTTTGGCCGTGTTTCTTGAATTAATATGAATAATATAAAATTATTATTAATTATTCGCATTGACCTCATTGGTCCGATGCCCACACGCCTCGCACACCGTCGCCATTATAACCACCTCCTTGAAGTGCGGGATTTCTGAAAAAAACAGGAATAAATATACTTTATTTGATACAGTTGTATGTCATGTATTTAATAGGAACAATATTTAACTTATATTTACTAACATAATTATATTTAACGCGGACGCCTGCGATTTAGTTTTTCACACGGGAACCGTGGATTTTTCCGGGATAAAAAGTATGCCTAGTGTTAATCCAGAGTAAAATCTATTTCCATTCCAAATTTCAGCCAAATCGGTTCAGTAGACATTCACATTTCAAACATCCAAACATACGCGTTTATAATATTAGTAGGATGAAAGAGCTTTTTGCTCTTTTTAATGTGTTGAATTTTCTGTTCCAATGTTTTTTTTTGTCACTACCCACATGTGAAAATGTTAGGTAGTTATACTAAAATTGACACATACAAGTGGCGCTTACTATAATCTGACGGTTATATCTCCAATTTGTAACCCCAACGTGCTGTTCCTAGCGGATTTTTTCGAGACCTTTACAGGAAAAAATCTTATTGACAAACACCAGTGCGAAGCCGGGGCGGATCGCTAGTTCGCTAGTACTGAATAAACAAGTTATGAATATTTTTTTGTTTCATCATAACCCTCCAGAATCGCAGGCCGAGGTCATGTTCTCTGGGTTATCACGTCAGTTGTCGACTTACTGGTAACTTTCATGTTGGTGTCCGCCGGCGCGTTGCAGTCAGGACAGTTGGTGCGGAACTGCAGCACCTCGTCGGCGACCATGCGGTCGAAAGCGCCCTGACTGGGGTCCGCCGGGGTCAGGGTCCCCGGTAAAGTGTCGGACACCTGCAAAAGAACCCTTCTAACTTAATTTATCAGTGCCAACCTCAGACTGGTTACATATGGACTTGCCTCGCTAGACGTTACTTTAATGTCAGAGCATTTGATCAATGATCTAATGCGATTATAGAAATGTCTCTATAATGAATCCATGGAATGCTAAGGAATGTGTCACAACTTGCCAAGCGATAACAAAACTTTTTACTTAGAGTTTACTCGCGAGACACAGAACTCAAAAACTATTTAAACCTTTCTACACTAGGGTATGAATTAACATATTTGGATGAAAAGCACACTTGGTTTATACTGGTGTATTGTTGTGTACAATATGTAATTATCCAGAGGTCGGCAACCTGCGGCACTTTCGATGTGAAGTCTTTAGTTAGTTAAAGATATAGTTAAATAACTCTTTAGTTCCATACAAAAATTTATAGTAATATAATCAAGAGGAAAAGTTTGTGGATTTTAGGGGTAGGGGGTAACCTCTAGATCTACTAAACCGATTATAATAATTCTTTTATAAAAATCGGTTTAATAGGTCCAAAGATATGATATTTCCCTACAACCACTTCAAACTATCTCTTTAAAATAATTTATTCAAGTTATATATAAATATAAATGAATCCATATTTCCCTTGGTCACACCATCTTTACACTACTTCTGATTACACTTCTGATTACTTCTGATTACACTATTTTTTTGTGTGTTTGTAATTGTCAGGGCAGGGTAGGGTATGGTAGGGTAGGGGTAGGGTTAGGAGCAGGGGTAGGGTAGGGTAGGGATAGGTTAGGGGTAATTGAAAGTTTACGTCGGATTTCAGTCCGCTAGTTTTAAATATAAACCAAAATGCATCAATAACTTTACATACTTAGGCCTCAATAGCTCAACGGTGAGAGCGGTCGGTCGGACTCATCACCGAGGGGTGTTGGTTTGATCCCCGCACCGTTGGTCTATTGTCGTACCCATTCCTAGCACAGTCTTTGTCGACTAGTTGGAGGGGAACAGGAATATTGGTTATATATAATTATAAAATATTAAAAATATATATATATATATATATATACGCCAGTACTATAATATTGGTATGAATACTAATTATTGTAATGGGTATGCTTTATTTAGCGCTTCCAACTCAAAAGGTTGCCGACGCCTGCACCAGTATAAATATATGACACACAAGACTTTATTATATGAGTACTGAGTTATACAATATGTTAAGCAAAGCTTGGAACAATACATTATGTACAAATACATGGTCTGGTCTATAATATTTACTATTATTCATTGATATAAAAAGATGACTATTAAAAAAAAATTGGATAATCATTAACAGTCCTTTTCCAGGGAATAAGGTGAGGATTGAAAACCAAAAAATGCATACAAAAAAACCTTGCAAGGGTTGTCTATGGTACACTTCGGGACTTACGTCAGACGGTTCGTCGTCGTATGGCTTGAAAAAAGAAAAACCAGTATTTATTATGGTTTGCCTACTTTATACAGGGTGCTCGGGAGTGTTTGCCATAACTTCAAGGTATTAACAAGTCCACTCATAAAAGCTGAACTGCATAACTTATTTTTTTTTTTAATTTATTTATTTAATTAGAAAACAGTCGGGATCTATTAAAAAATGTAGACGAAAGTCATTCTATTCAATATCCCGACTGTTTTTTTCTAATTGTTTTCTACACTTCTGGACTGAGCTTGTTTTTTTTTTCTTTTCAGTTTTTGTATCATTTAAGCAGTCGGGTTTTTTTATTTGTTTAATCAGTTAATTTTTTAATACAAAACGCGAATTTCTAAGAAATTGAAACAGCGCCATCTAGTGGCACTGTTGCACAATTTCAATTCCATACAAACTCGCGTTTACGTTAACGCGATAGTAACAAATTGAAAATATTGAAAACTCCCACTAGGCACACTGATAATATATCATTGATTGCATCATCTTGTTCAATACTATTAAAAAAAAAAACATAATTTTCAATTGAACAAAACATACATAACGAATTGCCCTCAGTTATACTATCTAAATTGTAAAAATATATTTAATTTTTTTTTTTTAAATTGAACCCACTGACCTCCTCCCGTGTGAAGATGCCCAGCGCGTGGTCCTGCTCGGTGCTGCGCCTGAAGTCGCTGCGCACGGCGCGCGGGTCCCTCGTGGGCGCCTCGGGGTTCTCTATGAAGCAGTTGCCTGGAACAAGTCATCATCATCATCATCATCATCATCATATCATTATCAACCCATATTCGGCTCACTGCTGAGCTCGAGTCTCCTCTCAGAATGAGGGGTTAGGCCAATAGTCCACCACGCTGGCCCAATGCGGATTGGCAGACTTCACACACGCAGAGAATTCAGAAAATTCTCTGGTATGCAGGTTTCCTCACGATGTTTTCCTTCACCGTTTGAGACAGAGACGAATATTAGCATTACATGGATTCACCGTGCAGGTGCCGGGCCCATTGCATGGTAGAGAGACAAACTCCGAGCAGAGTCCCGGACTTGTGACTACAGGATGTAGGGTTAAGGAATTCCTTGACGATCGATCAACACTCCCCGTTCTCTGCTCGTGTATTATTATATTTGGTAAGATCCTATTAGAGCAGCTTTGGATTTTGGTGGTTCTAATATAGAACTAGCTGCACTTCTAGAGAGGCCAAGGTCTTTAAGCAAGTTATAGAGAGATTTTGCTGGTAATCCTCTCGCGCCTACTTCTACGGCGTACAGACTGACTACATAGCCATTTTTAGTTAGTTCATTTGTTAGGTCACAATATTTATTCGCTTTTAAACTGTGGTCCTTCGTAATGTTCGTCTCCCACGGCACAGTAAGCTCTACAAGTACTTGCTTTGTTTCTTTGGGCAAAAGGAAAATGTCTGGTCTAGATCTCGAAATAGCGACATCCGCTTGGATTTTATGTTTCTCATATGTATCCATTAATAAAGTCCAATCAGTAGCAGAATAATTATTATATATTTTTAAATAACGTAATTCGATAATCTTTATGAATAATAAGATCTTTAAAATAATAATTACAGCAGCTGCAGCATTGAAAAAACTGATTCAAGATAGAAAAATTTAAAATATCCGATCTTGGTGATAATCAGTTTTAGATAATTAGGTGGTGTATCTACCAAATGCATTTTATCCATAAATTACGGGACACCCTTTATATAGGAGAACGTAATTTTAGTTGGTTTAGTTAGTAGTAGTCGCTTGCTGGAACGTCTTTGGTAGGGTGGCAACTAACCACGGCCAAAGTCTCCCACCAGCTAGACCTGGACCAATTAAGAAATCCTCAATCGACCCAGCCAGGGATCGAACCCAAGACCTCCGAAAATTGTGCGCACTACTATCTTACACAGTTTTTGGTTGCCTCACCACTGATGTCCTCCAGCAGCAGAGTCCACGGGGTGTCCAAGGTCCGGAGCCCTTGCAGACGTTCTACGAAGGCATCTATCTGAGCTGCAGCCTCAGGGTGCTGAATCCTCCTCGCCTCCTGGTCCTGGGTTAAGCCGGCTACCGCACGGGTGATGATACCTTCCACTGTAGTCACCTCTGTGGAGATGAAAGGTAAAGCTATTTTTAGCAGATTACAAATATAAGAAAACCAACGGTTATGATTCACAACATTTGTCAGGACAACTTAATTAACAAATCAAACTGTAATCAAAATAAGACCCTAGAATGACAGAGAATGATGTTGAGTGGAGTCACGCACTTGTGAACGTTGTGTGTAGGGTTAAGGACGTCATCTACGGTTAACCAACACTCTCCTTTTCTATTCAAGTCACTCTTTCGCTTATCCCAAGTACCCATAAATAATTACACAACAAGAAATGTGGCGGCTCGAACGCCACCAGTATACTGAAGACGACCGTACGACGAGCGCGTTATATCGCAACTCGTTCCTGCCAACCGATCGCTAAAATGCCAGATTGATTATCCCAGTATTCCTATGTAAATGGGAACTATGTGGTTGAAACGGTAAGGTGTCAGCTAGTGATTTATATAATCTATACTAAGTTTAAGAGTTAGTAGAATTATCTCTGGATCTACTGGACCAATTTTGAAAATTCTTGTACCAATAGGAAGCCTTGTCATTTGCCTTGCGTGTCATGCACTATATTTTATCCTTATATTCCTATTTTATTTGGATGGAAACACGGGGTGTCTGATAATCCTACTAATATTATAAAAGCGAAAGTTTAGATGCATGTTACTGTTTAACGCCGCTACTAATGAAGCGATTTGGCTGAAATATGGAATGGAAATACATTTTACTATGGATTAACACATAGGCCACTTTTTATCGAGAAAAATTCCATGGTTTCCCGAGATTTGCGAAAACTGAGGATTTTGATTATATGAATGTTTGGATAGAAGCAGGTGTTACTTTGCGGTTCATCATTATATATATGAATGTTTGTTACTCTTTAACGCCTCTGGTACTGAACTGAACTGAATTAGTTGAAATTTTGTATTGACATATATTATAGCATGGATTAACATATAAGCTACTTTTTATCCCAGATAAATTGATGGTCCCTGAGAGATTTGTGAAAAACTAAATTCCACAGGGTCCCGCCGTCCACTAGTTGTGTATATGTTGAATACCTCACCTCCCTTCTGACTCTGTGCTGGTATCTCAAAGTCCACCTCTGGTATCTTGATGGACGTGTAGTCGCTCTTCACCACCTGGCGGTTCAGGTCGGAGTTGCTTTCCACGCGCAGCTTCCATCTGAAATATTACAATTTTGTATGTCTTGAGTGTTATTATTTATTAAAATCGGCTGACATCGGACATACTAAGCAGACATTTGATCGGATTATGGTCCAGAAACTGATCTCCGATAGATAAAGGAACAAAAGAAAAAAAATCAGCTGAAAAACGTAACAATGTTGGACTATGTCCAATTAGTTTGCTTGCAATGGATTGTTTGCAATGGATCTCCTGGCAGAAACCGCACCAAAGTCACACATCTGTTTATAGTGTAACGACTGAATGCAGATTTGAATCAACCGTATAAGAAGAATGAATAAAAAAGAAAAAGAAAAAATTATAAAACTTATTTCTGCTGTGCTGAATTTCCACTTTTTTACTTTACTACTAGGTACATTGTCGAAGTCCCAAGTGAAATCTTTTTTTTTTGTTTGGTGTTTTTTCTTTGCAATCTGTTATTAAAAAAACATTCAGCAAATGGTCTGTATGTTGTCACGACTAGGAGGGCATCACATCCAGTGACATAAGCCCTATGTATACTTTTCTTTATTAAAGGTCAGCAGGAGCTCGTCTTTTTAGACTGCTAAAAAGACAAGTCAAATCAAATAAGTAATCTCTGGATATACTAAACTGACTTTAAAAATTCTTTTACAAGAAAGCCACATATACTCCCAAACCATTGAGGAGTGTCATGTTTTTTTTCCTTTTTTTTTATTCTTTAAAAGTTACCCCTTGACTACAATTGCACCTGATGACAATGTAATTGATAATGCAGTCTAAGATGAAAGCGGGCTAACTTGGTAGTAGGAGGATGAAAATTAACACCCCTTTCGGTTTCTACACATACATCATACTCTAAACCGCTTAGCGTTGTCTATGCCGGTAGGGTGGTAACTAGCTACGGCCAAAGCCTTCCACCAGCCAGAACTGAACCAATCTAGAAAATCTCAATCTGCCCAGCTGGGGATCGAATCCAGGACTTCTGTTTTGTAAATCCATTGCGCATACTACTGCACCACAGGGGCTGTCAAAAAAGATGTATGTATGTATGTATCCCTGCAATCCTATGGAAATGGAAACCATGGGTCTGTTAGTTTTGGAATAGTATAACTGCATATACCTGACCCCCATCTCAGCGAAGGCACCTCCCGGCTGTATCTCATTGTTCTCGTACCCACAGAACTCACAGCTGAAGGACATGATCACTATGTTCTTGTAGTGCGGGATGCGAGTCAGTAACAACCTGGTGGAGCCCTGGAAATATTAACATACATCATTATTTAATAGGGTAGTTGACTCACATTAAATTTAATTAAAACAATATCAATATTAATCATAATTTAATATTTTAATTGTCTTTCTTGTCTGTGCTCTTTATGATCATACTAGCGGACGCCCGCGACTTCATCTGCGTGGAATTTAGTTGAAATTAAATAGTTGAGATGAAAAGTATATGTGTTAATCCAGAGTAAAATCTACATCCATTCCAAATTTCAGTTAAATTGTTTCAGTAGCCACAACACAAAGAAGGAACAAACATACACACACTAACTTTTGCCTATAAAATATTAATAATCATAATACAAAATGGAAAATCCTTCCCCTATCTAGGTTTATAATGACTCCTCAGTACATTTTCATCTATGAAGTGCACACCACTGAGTGTGATGTGATAAGATTTTTTAAAACAGTAACTGCATCCTGCAAGCTCTTCTCAGTGGATTCTATAATACTTAAAACTACTGCTAGCCTATCATCATCATCATCAGATCTCAGTGATTCATAATGTTGCTTATTTGATGACAGATTTGAGACTATCTAACATGCATACAATGAATGTTCCTTATAATGAATGCCTGTATTAATAAATGATTATAGATATACAATGTTGGTATTATTTCTTCCGACGGCTGACGGCCGCAACAAATAGCTATAATTATATTTAAAGTTCACACTATTTATGGAATTTGTTCATACATAACGGAAATTTGAACCAATTAAAAAAGTCAAAAAAAAATTATTCAGATTGTATTGTTACAGATGTAGTTCTTTTTCTTTCATATTTTTATGTATGGATATTCATTGAACAAGAAAATATATTTAAACTTCAAAGCCAATGAATGTTTTTACTGATTTATAACCTGCAATTTACAGTCATACTGTTTTATATAAAATACATAAAACAACATACTAAGAGAGCAAGAGAAGCCTCATAACGATAAAATCTTGTGACCAGAACCAATAAAAACATCACGTTCTCTAATAAATAATGGAAAATAGGCGATTTCTAGAACTATCTAGATTAACTTACGTTTTTGTAGCAGTTGATACATAATGATTCTATTTCGGTCATCTCGGGCTCCGGATCTTCTGCCGTCAGGTCCCTGAACAAAGGTTTCTGCTCCATGCTGCACATTTAGTTGAAAATAAATTAATTTCAACTCTTGAAAATTACCAAAAATTACGACGACTGCTCACGATTTTTCAGTTTGACAAATGTCATCACATCACGTTAATTGTCATCATCAAATGTCAGTGAAGTGGACAGTTTTTTTTTTTATTTATTTTACAGTTCTCGATACTAGTTATTTTACGAAGGTCCCTAAATTATCTATAAATATATTAAAGAGTTTGAAAGAAGAGACTGAAATCGCCCGCCAAATTAAAAAAATAAAAGTTAAAATTAAAATAATATAAGCAAATTGTAAAAATGTATGAATTTTTTTTAATTGGTTAAATGATTTCATTCTCTACTTTCATAAGCCAAACTCTACCTACATTATTTTAATAAATGCTAGATCCTTATCCTAGATCCTATCCTTAGATAGTGTAAAATCCTTGATAATTTGTGCGTTTAAGGTCGTCCACGACTCCATGAATAATGGGCTCAGGGGCATCTTTGAGCAGTGGCTCCGTAACATTTTGCTATTCCTGCCACTCTTTTTAATTACGAAACTGGGGCTACCTGGGGCTACCTGAGTAGCAGTATTGCTTATCGGTCAGATATGGAAATCGAGCCCAATCAATGCAATTCAAATTCATACACTGAGCTAATATACAATCAATTTTATAAAGTCCAATGAACGACATAAAGTAACGTACTATACTCCTGTGCCTACAGTACAATCTATCTATGAGTAGTGAGTGACTCTACCACCGGTTTCTAAAGCAGATAATACCTAGGTACCTATGGAAAAATAATTGAAAGAAACTAATTCGTTGGTCTAATTTAAATGTTTCTACAAATTATTTTATTGAAAAAGTGAAAATAAATTTCTAATAAAATACTTTAAAATTTTAGAAGAGTAATAATGTAATTTCTTTGATTTTATTTATGGGTTTTACCGGCCTCACAGCGCGGCTTGTTTTAGTACCTACATAATACCTATCTAAAGTGCGCTAGGAAACATTGTAATGTATACGATTAGGTAATCATACAAACGACTCCATTATTACTTAACATCATGTATAACTATGTATTACTTAAGTTAACATTTGCATACACAAATACTTTGGCCTCACGGAACATTCATGGAATGATGTCACTAAAGAAAATAGGAATGACCTTGTAAATAGCCACACGACTTATAAATCAAATGACGTCATTACGATATTTTTGTCGATTTGTCGTGTCTTATGGCTATGCGACCATATTCAAATCACAATTCGTTTTGGTACAATCACATCGATAATCGAGACCTTTATAATTTCGTCGAATTATATTACGCCGCCGACTGTGGTAGTGCGGCTAAATTTAAACTACTATTTTTCGTGCATATATGTATATAATTTACATCACATCTGAATTTTGTCGGCTAATAAAACAGTATGGCCGTCGTCTGTGATAATACGGCTATAGAAAAATTACAATTTTTCGCTCTTAAATACCTGTTAATCAAGGGACATTTTATTTTTGTTGGATAATGAAGTAGGATTACCCGCGGGGTGACTTCACTATTTGAACTGAATAGCATATTTTAAAAATAAAAATAGTCGAATGGAGAACGCGGTTGGAAACGTACTTAATTGGTAAAAAAAAAATAGAAAATAGGAAACAAAATCTTGTGATTTACTAGTCAATAAAATAAGTGCTGTTAAGTAATATTTAAGTATATTTTTGGATTTGTTACTAGTATTTTTTGGGTAAGTAAATAGCATATTTCTTTTTATATAGCTTTATAATATATTTTTTATTTTCTACGTTTACTAAACTCTAATATCGTTTCAAAATAATCGTAGATATATCACTAATCTGTATTAAGTATATTACTAATCTGTTATTAAGCCTTTAGTACTTAGGTTCATATTTATTTTTATTTAATAACTCGCGACTAAATCCAGACGAAATTCTGTTCTTCACAAATCCTGCGGGAACCATGGACTTTATTGGGACAAAAAGTAGCCTAAATATTGCTTAATCTATAAGCCTATCTTCCAGTGTGAGTCCCTCGTAAGTCCCATTAAAATAGGTTCAGCCATTTCAGAGATTAGACCGGACAGACATACAAACAAAAATGGTTTGTTATTTAGTATCGTATAAAAATTTATTCTAAGCACTTGAGACAACACAATTATTTAGAAATCATAGACAAACATTTCAATTTTGTTTATATGTATCTATTGACCTATTGATCAATAAAAAATCAGGAATTCCTCTGAGGATTATTAAGGCCCTACACATACTGCAGTGTTTTAAAAAGTATTATTAGTTATAAAGTAAGCGATTTTCTATGAGACAGTTTTCGATAACCAGATTTCGATAGCGCTTTCGTCATTTACAATTTCTAGTGTATAATTTGAAGGAATAATAATAATACTTTATTTAATTTACGAAGTACGAGTTTTCTTTTAAAAAGGTTGTTTTTAATTATTTCAATAATTGTAGTTTAGTAATTATTTAAAGTGGTTTCACACGCGTAGTTACTCTTCCTGTGGAAATAAAAAGGATAAAATATAGCCTATGATATTTGAAGATATAGCTATAAAAAGGCGAAATAATAATAAAAAAAAAATCGGTCAAGTACTTTTTTAATCGTAACAAACAAACGAACAGAAAATGATATATTAGCTCTTTTTAACCGACTTCCAAAAAGGAGTTCCGGTCAAATTACACTGACGTTCGCGCTTCTGTAAATATCATAAACAAACAATACACATGTAAATACCTATTCCATTCAGTCTTTAGAATACACCTGTTACAGTCTTGCAAGTTCGTCGATGACACTCACATGATATGCGGGCGACGGGGGGAAATATTTCGTGGGTGTGATCGTGCGAGCGGGGAAGTGATGTGCATCAGTCGTGGGTTTTTCATTCATCGCTACACGCCCCCCGGCCCGCGCGGAGGGTTACGGACGAAGTTGCCAAGCTATATATTATACAGAAATGTCGTATTTTTCTTCTTTTTCTAGTTTTTCAAGAAATAAAAAAAGAAAGGGTACATACTCTTTTGGATTATTTACGAAATACGAGATCGTATCATGAGAAATCAGGTTTCCAGTCGCCAATCCCATAGTTTTGTGACAACCTTGTCAACCAAATTTTGACGGCCTCCGTGGCGCTGTGGTATGTGCAGTGGATTTACAAGACGGTCCTGGGTTCGATCCCCGGCTGGGCCGATTGAGGTTTTTTTAATTGGTCCAGGTCTGGCGAGGCTTTGGCTAGTTCCCTACCGGCAAAGACGTTCCGGTACGACGTCATGTAGAAACCGAAAGGGGTGTGGATTTTCATCCTACTTCTAACAAATTACTCGTAGCCGGCTTCCATCTTAGATTGCATCATCACTGACCATCAGGTGAGATTGTAGTCAAGGTCTTGTAAAGAATAAAAAAACTCTGGTTACCTCAGTTTGTTGGTACTTATATTGTGATAACTCATCGCATAATATTGTCAGCCCCAAGTAGGTATTTGAGACTTTGCCAATTAGATCACTAGGAAGTTCGATATACCTACTTATGTGGGAGATTGCAACTTTGTCTGCTAAATTGTTTTTTGGATTTACTAAAAACAATATTACATAGTTGAAATAGTGTATTTCCAAGTTTTTACTTCTATCGGCAGTCTATTTAATTGCCATTTTTTTTAATCTACAGGTACTAAGAGCCGTGAGAGCCCAGTGGATACGACCTCTGTCTCCGATTCCGGAGGGTGTGTGTTCGAATCCGGTCCGGGCCATGCACCTCCAACTTTTCAGTTGTGTGCATTTTATGAAATTAAATATCACGTATCTCAAACGGTGAAGGAAAACATCGTGAGGAAACCTGCATACTAGAGAATTTTCTTAATTCTCTGCGTGTGTGAAGTCTGCCAATCCGCATTGGGCCAGCGTGGTGGACTATTGGCCTAACACCTCACATTCTGAGAGGAGACTCAAGCGTAGCAGTGAGCCGAATATGGGTTGATAATGATGTATTTATTAGGTACTAAAACTATCTCAGAAATACATAAAGAAGTGCATGTAAAGACTTTCTTACATACATAGAATACATACATAAAATACGGATCGAATACAAATCCATCTTTTTCAAAGATCGGTTACAAAATAGTAAAGTTCAAGTTAAAACGCCCATATCTAAGTTAACGGCATATACTCAAGGTTCTTCGATACGTATGAGTTCATATTGTATTACGTCATTCTTGCCGAACAAGATGATTATTTCATTTTGATTATATCTTTATTGAGAAAGAATACAATAGGGAACTTAAGCTAACTTATCCTAATAACTATACAAATCATGTCCACGTGGAATGGTGGCAAGAATACTGGCTGCATTTCCGCGCTGGACAGCCAGGCTGATCCGGTGAAGGTAATTGAAGTTCCGAACATCTATACTAATATTATAAATCTGAAGAGTTTGTTTGTTTGATTGAACGCGCTAATCTCAGGAACTACTGGTCCGATTTGAAATTCAATTACCCTACTCCTACCCACCCCTACCATACTTTTCTGGTTGATTTTTTACACCTTGTGTCCGAAAAACCCAAATATCTTACGGAACCCTATTTATTTCTAAAATAAAATTTAGCCTATGTTACTTGTGGATAATGTAGCTTTCGAATGGTAAAAGAATTTTTAAAATCGGTCCAGTAGATTTTGAGCCTATTCATTACAATCAATCAAACAAACAAACATACAAACAAAGTTTTCCTCTGTATAATATTAGTATAGATTATTGTGTAAGGGTCCTCTACCTAATATATTCGACTAAAAAGTGTTTTTGTTATAGAAATGGGTAAAGACGACAAAGAAGACTCAGGCTTCGGCTTCAAGGACCGCGCCAAGGCGGAGGAGACCCTGCGACTGCTGGAGCAGCACGAGCCCAACTACCGGCGCCTGACGGTGCGAGGCCTGTTGGGACGCGCCAAGCGAGTCCTCGGCAGTGAGTCCTCGTATACTGCTGACTAGATTTTTAGTCTTTAATTTTTTTTTTAGTTTTTTCTTTCGGGAAATACGGTTAGGAGTGGGTACTACAAAAGTCTAGTGAGTGGATAAAGACAAAGAAGACTCTGGCTTCGGTTTCAAGGACCGCGCTAAGGTGTAGGAGACAATTGACATTGACATTGTTAACACGAGCCTAACTATCGGCGGCTGGCAGCGAGGCCTGCTGGCACTCTGACGACACATTTTTGGCATTAATTTTTTTTTATATTTTTAAGATGATTAAAGAGGTAGAGGAGGTATATTTTATTACTGTTTTGTTTTAATTCTAGTGACAAAAGCAGAAGATAAAATAAAGAATATAAAAGAAGCGATGGAGGTATTCGAGAACTGGCTCGCCGAGTTGGACAAGAACAAAGAAAAGAAACCAGAGAAGAAAGAAAAAGAAAAAGCGCGTAAGAGTGAAGAGAAAGAAAGTAAGAAGAAAGACAATGAGGTAATTTTGATAATAATAATATTTACTACTAATTATTGTAGTAGGCCATTGCAATTATCTCCATAAAAGAGATAATATGGTGCCACTACTCTGCTCCAATGCGAGTTGGCAGGCGTAGGATGATAATGTTAAGTTACTGATAAATCCCTACTCTTGCAGAGTTCCTATTTGATGAATAGAATTCAGAAAGTAGATATCAATGGAAGTCTAACGGATCTGTTGTAAAAATGGGGATTCCCCAAGGATCTATACTGGGACCATTTCTTTTTCTCATTTATATTATTGACCTTCCTTATGTTGATAAGGATAATCATGACATAGTTTTGTTTGCAGATGATACATCGCTTATATTTAAAATTAATAGACGAGAAATTATATATATACTTTATCCTCGTATTCCTACGGGAAAGGGAACCACGCGGGTGAAACCGCGCGGCGTCTACTAGTGTGCTATAAAACAAAATCCCACGGGAACGAGAACTACGCGGTTGAAATCACGGGATGACTGCTAAGTAACTTATAATTCGCTATTTTTAACCGACTTCAAAAAGGAAGAAGGTTCTTAATTCGACGCGCATGTTATATTTTTAACCAATAAAGCAAAATGAACTTGAAGACATTTTCTTCATGTGTTTTTTTCTATTGATCAATAGATAGAAAAAATTTAGATAGGATGCTATTTTTCGGTTTTAAAAGTAATACAAATTTGAAGTCGGTCAATTTCATAGGTTAAAAATTTTATTTTGAATAATGTGTAAAAAGAACTTCGATTCTATTGGGGATCGCACATTTATTATTTCTTATGTAATAATTTTGCAGGATTCAGATTCTGATGTGGAGATGGAGGAGAAGCCCAAAGAGAAGAAAGAGCTTCCGGCTGACACAGTTCCCGGACTTGGATTCAAGGATAAGGTAAATATAACATGAAACTTGTTTTATGTAAAGGTTAAGATATCTCCCATAAAGTAGAACACATTTGTTACTAATTTAGTCGTATAACATTGTGTCCGGCCCTTGTTAATATCTGAGTTATGGAAGATTCAAAGATTTTAATTAAAATAACCAATTTTCAGGTTAAAATTAACTACTGTAGAAAATCTGATCGACTATTTTGTTTGTTACTTTGTTGTTTTCTGATAGAAAAATTATTAAAGATTTAAGTAAAATAAAAGGAATCAGAAAATAACGTATGTTTTTTGTAAAGGCCAAAAAACTACATTATTTAAAAAAAAAAATGAAAAAAGCGGGTAAACAGTCGTTTTTACAAAATTGAACTTATGTGTAATTTTGTACAAATTATTAAATTAAGGTTTTAAAATTTTAATTTTTTTATTGAGTAACAATTTTTAAAATTTTTAAACATTTGAAAATTAATTTCGCACTATAGTTGTCCCGATAGCTTAGCTATTTGAAGGCTAGACCGGGGGAACTATGGTTCTGGGAGGAACTGTTCTTCTAAAGCCCTTTTAATTAAATAAACAAAAAATCCGTCGTTTTGTATGGCGACCATCTTGGACCGATTTCGGTACCTATGTACCGAAATCGGTCTAAGATCACTTTAAAAAAAAAAGTTTACACATTCGGGAGCTACAATGCCAGCTATGGAGCCGAATATGGGTTGATAATGAATGAATGAATGAATTCTAAAGGAACAATTCCAGTCGGTCACGGCTGGCATTTGCATAGTTAAATGAACAGTATATAGGTAGGTACATGTTTCTATATCGTCCCTAGGACGCGGCAGACAACACTCTGAAGGAGTTGGAAGGCAGGGACCCAGACTACCAGAAACTGGCGGTCAAAGGACTCATAGGACGAGCTAAGAGAGTACTCACATGTAAGTATAGATGCATCCCTAATTTTATTGCTATTTTTCTCTCTTTATTTGGCTTACCAACACGTTCATCATCATCATTATCAGCCGATGGACATCCACTGCTGGACAGATTCCTCTTGCATGGACCTCCAAACATAACGGTCTCGAGCCGCCAGCATCCAGCGGCCCCCTGCAACCTGCTTGATGTCATCGCTCTATCTAGTGGGGGGTCGACCAATACTGCGCTTTCCGTTGCGGGGTCGCCATTCCAAATTCAAATATTACAACGATTAAAAATAATATGCATAAGGTTTTCAACTAGGGTATGGATTATAGGTAAACATTGGAAAATTCCTTATCCAATTATGTGTTCTGTGCTCCAACATAGGTTTGTATTGAGTCCTTAGGGTGGACAGTGCTTTTTTGCATCTATGAAATGCAAGGAGCATAATGTTAAAATGTAAATCTATTTAACGGTAAATATAAGTCAAACGACCCTGCTGGTTTAGGTACTCTGTACTCTATTAAATCTATGGTGCTGGTATTGTTTCAAAACTTTGTAAAATAATGAAAAGTATTTGACGGGCTAGCATGTAGACCCTAGTTAACAAACCCCAAAACAAACTGAAATCTGACAAATCGGTCCGTGGGTCAGGTGACCCCAGGCTCAGGATAAGGATAAGCCTTGCCACCCAGAGGGGTAGTAGCGCAAGCGTATGGCTAACAAAACGCTGCTGGTTTTGAAATTAAATGAAAATACGTTTTATTGCACACCACACAGAAAAGAAAAATATGCAAATCATTGGATAAACAAATTAATGGTGTATATACATTAGGCGAGTACTTGGATTTGACAGTAAGCGATGATGCAGCCTGTGGTGAAACGCGCTTGCCTAGAAGATGCCTATTCACTTGACTTGATACCCATATTGTAGGTGGTAGGGAAAACGGTAGCTGACGCAGTGCGGATCAGGAACGAAGTATTAAAATGCTTCGTCCAAGGGACATGATTGGCGGTTCTATGGTAAAAAGGTTAAGAAGGAACTAGAAATCCTGTAGAAAATTGACAGACAAGAAACTTTCAACCAATGCAATTTTGCACTAATTAATGCCTCGTTACGGCTGATCCTTTTTTTCTTCTAGCTCGTCCGACCATTTTGATTTTATTTGATTTTTAATTTTATTATTATCCAAAGGATTAAACTTTGATTACTTAAAATATATTACCAGGTACACGAGACGAAACCAAACTGTCAAACATAAAGGAAGCAATATCAATATTCGACAAATTCCTCGACGACTTCGACACCATGCACCTGAGCAAACAGAACAACCCGTACATCAGCCTGCCCATCGTCAGGACGTGCAAGACAATGGCTGACGACATCACTGACCAACAGGTAAATATTATCATTATCAGCCCATTTTTAAACCCCGCTAAAAGACCATGCTTCCGTCCTTAGCAGGATGTGGAGATTTGACCCACCACGCTGCTTCACTGCGTGCATGCGATGTAACACTATAATATAGTTCGTAATGTAGTGATGTGCTGGATCGTTAAAAATATATAAGTCGGCGAGTGAGTTATTCGAACGGTTAGCAAAATCTATGTAAATTATTGTGATAATATTAGAATCAGGATTTCATGTAATTGGGATTTAATTATTTACTGTTTAAGTAAATCAGACTGTGAAAGATTGATCACGTGACTCTTGTCCAATAGCATCGCTAACAATATGGCGATGTTGTTGGCCAATAGCATCGCTAACAATATGATAACACTGTAATAAAAGGGCCCTTTAACCCAGCTACTAGCGGTTGCCAGTCCGTGATCTCGCTCGTGCTTGTCTACCTGCCCTATGATAGTTAATCCTGGTTTACATGTGATAGTATCAGCGCTGTACTTGATCAATATTGTAGTTAGAGTGTAGAACTGTATTAGTAAGTTAAATGGTCAATTCGGTGATGATTGATAGTGTTACTTTGTGTATCTGCCATCCTTGACATGTAAAGCTTAGAACCAGCTCTTAGACTACGGCTTCTCTGTTATCAGAAGTAGTATTTAGTTTGTTCCCCCAATATATATGTACGAAAACAGATCCGGACACGGATATTTGGCGTCAAGATACGGATACGGATCTTAACTGTCTTACTTAAACTTCTTTTTTTTCTTAAGTTAATCGAATGTAACATTGTTTCAGAAATCGTTCATAGCAGCGTACACATCAGTGCGCGGCGAATACAAACGTCTGCGGACAGTGCTCGCGGCGGAGGGCGGCAAGACTTGGGACGTCGTGAGGAACGCGGCACTGAAGGAACTCAAGGAGAAGGTAAAATTGTTGCCACAGTGTGCGCGTGCCTTTAGTTTTCAACCATAGACAATAGACAATAGGAGGAATGTCATTCCTCTGAGGTATTTTTAACTAATTTTTCGTAGACATAGAAATCTATAGACAAATGATTGGCGTATACTAAGAACTCAAGAACACATTACTAACCCAATGTATTTAGCAATATTAAACCAGTTGAACAGTAAACGGCGATCGATAAACACGCTTTTCTTTGCCACCTTACCTTCTTACCACACGCGGCAAACCGTTGTCAAAAAATAATGAATTTGATAATCTTCAATAGTACGTCATGATACCAAGGGCCATCTCCATCCGTTAATTATTTTTAGTAACTCACATTATGTATAGAATATTACTGTCTCCTCATTTTCCAATTTCATTTTCATATTATAATCATTCCTTTTTACAACAAGCGCCATTCCGGAAAGATTTTGAACTATAATTTACAAGGGGCAACTTTTAGTAAAAATAACAATAACAGTTTTTCCTAAGCCTTTCCATGAGATTGCCCACACACTCTTTTCACGACTTTTCTGGTTGCTAATGTTGTGGTTTTCGACAGAGAGGTCCTTGGTTTGATTCCCAGTTTTTTTTATTCTTTACAAGTTAGCACTTGATTACAACTTCACCTGATGACAGGTGATGATGCAATCTAAGATGGAAGCGGGCTAACTTGTTAGGAGGATGAAAATCCACACTCCTTTCGGTTTCAACACGACGTCGTACCGAAACGCTAAATCGCGGTGTCTTTGTCGGTCGGGTGGTAATAAGCCACAAGAGGAGGAACTATCCATTTCGTGTTTTTTTACCTATAGTGCATACCCTCGTTAAAAACCTTACGCACGCCATTGTATCAGACGTGGCTATAGTATGCGCGTTATCATCTGAGTCGTCCGGTCATAAAAGTCAAAAAAGATAGGAATGTGCAGCGCGCCTACCTGCGCACCCTAATTATCGATAAACGGCTACCTGCGCACGTGCTAATGATGAGTCAATAATGATTTGGACGATTCTGATCACGAGAAGACTGGGCCAAATGTGTTAGGCATGCCGAAGAACTTCAAAACAAAGATTTACAAAAAGCTCTAATTAGAGATCACGCGCCGCTTATAATAAATTTGGCAGAAGACGAAGATTCTGATGATGAAGACTCAGATGAAGATTAATTTTATTTAGTTAATAATTATATAATATGAAATATGTATTATATTAAATCAAATATTGTTAATTTTTTTAATTTTGTGAACAAGATACGATAATAAACTTTACTTATCGATAATATGTCTTTCATTGTTACACCCTTCACTAGACGGCTCCATAAGACCCATAAGTGCAAGCGAGATAGATATAGAGAAATGATTTATGGCCCTAAGACTCAGTTGTTAACGATAGTAGTATAGTTACCATCTTACTAGCAAAGATATACTGCTAGGGGCTATTTAACGTTCCGGTACAATGGTGCGTAAAATCATCAGAGTTATGGGTAGAAAAAAAACTTGTATCTCTTTCAAATTAGCCTGCTTTCAGCCAAAGGCTAACTTGTCATAGAATAATAGATAAAAAAAATTAGGGAAATAAAAAAAAAATAGTGAAATAGACAATGTTTTTTTTTTGCAGCATGCAGACGCTAAGCTATTCAACGACAAGGATGAACCAACAGCTGAACATCTGGAAATGTTGCTGTGGGCGTATTCACCGGAAGCGGCGCGTGTGAAGAAACTCATACCGGAAACTAAAGCAAGCGAGGACGTCAACGACCGGAAGCGACGGAGCAGCGGCCATGACAGTGACGACACCCCGAGCAAGAAGAAGAAAGAATGATTTTGTTTGTGATAAATATTGTTTAAGCATTTATTGGTATTTTGATTAAATCATTTCGATTACGTACTGTTTATTATACACTAAAAATTTTCTTAGAAGTCTAATCACCAAAACAAACCCGTCTTGTCACTAAAATCACATATTTCACTTACGTTATACGTAATTTCTAAAGAACAAAGTGTCTAAATCCTTTATTATACGCGTACAGTACGAATTACACCAAAAACTACACCGAATTTACGATTTATTCACATTTATTTTCTGAAAAACAAAATCACAACGAGATTAATTTGCACAGCTTAACTACGATTACGGCAATTTGACATTTCGTAACGCTAGATTGTCTATGAAAAGTAAGGATGGGTAAATAACATCGAGCGTTAACTTATCGATAAATGATAATGAATGATTCTTTAATAATTGATATGTTGTTAGTTTAAAGATGGGAAAATGAAATATTTTATAATCATTTTATTTTAAAAAATAGTTTTTTAATAAAAATGTTATACAATACATATGCTCACGTTATTCTATAGCGTAAAAGATATCTTACGAATAGTAGCATTATTCAAACACTGGTATGGATAACATTATCTCAATACGATTTTTAATAAAAATCGTCAAATCAAGATTTTAACAAAAACTAGCAATGTAAATTTAATTTGCAAAATGCGCGCGATCAGCTGTTTTCCAAGAGGTCAAATAGGCAGGTCACGACTAATAGGTATCTATCTATACAAAGTCACAAACAAACTGCGCGACGTTGTATTGCCGACCGCCGCCGGTGCCGAGAAAAATAATTCCTATCTCTCTCTAACCTAAGCCGCGTGGCGTGGTTAATAGGTATTTTCAAAATATTGAAACTTTAGGTCCTTTCGCTAGACGCTACGCTATTTTTTCTTTAGTTCGTGTTCGGCGGTCTGTTGACAAACAAACCAAAATTCAAAAACCTTTGTGTAAGTTCTATGTTATGTTAGTAGTGATTTTCTGTAACGAATACTCATACAATTGTGTCGTTTGTATTGTGTGTGTTTGTGTGTGTTGACTGAGAAGTCTTGAAATGCTTAGATCAAATCAATTCAGTACTCATGAATATTGTACCTACTATGACGACAGAACGTCTCGTAAACGAGAAACAACCTGAAGTAAGTTAATTACCTGTACCTAGTTAAAAACTTGTAAAGTATAAAAAATAGGTATTAGATAGGTAAGTGTAGCCAGCCGATTTGCTGTCGATGCGTACGTACCTACTCGTACGTACACAGTAGATTGCGGAGCGTTGTTATCGCATTGTTCGCTGTACATTGCGTGCTCAAAATTTTCAAAATCTGAATTTTCTCATTTCCCACGTAATTGTTATTTAAAATATCGTTGTGGAAACTAAATTTAACCTCTTCACGCAGTTTTCGGTATCATGTCCCTTACACCCAGTATGTACGTGGATACGTGCACACTTTTTTGAAGTATAAGCAAATCTTGGACGTTAGTACGTCCCCAAAAGATTAAAGAAAGAGACGGCCGCGTGGCGCAGTGGGTAGTGACCCTGCTTTTTGCATCCACGGCTGTGGGTTCGATTCCCACAACTGGAAAATATTTGTGTGATGAGCATGAGTGTATATAAGTATTTATATGTAGTATATAATTGTATATTAATACTATAATATCAACTATCTTAGCACCCATAACACAAGCTACTCTGTATGCTTACTTTGGGGCTAGATAGTGATGTGTATTGTTTAAGTATATTTATAATAATAATAAAAAAAGATTACCCCATTTCTTAACCACGCGTACCCATAGGCATAAACCGTGCACCGTTCACCGTTTGTGACACGTGATATTTAATTTCTTAAAATGCACACAACCGACAAACGTTACTATACGTTCCCTTTTAAGATAACGTAGTATAGTAACGGATGTTTTAGTTTAGGTATTTCAGTTATAACGATACCTACTTGATATCGTTCCGATGCCCGCCGTTAACTTCTCAACCCTACTGATTGTCTTTGATTCATAGTCGGCCATTATTGTTGTGTAAAAAAGTCATCTAAGTAAATTTCGAGTATATTTATTTCGTTTATCATTAACATGGCCCACTAGAGAGCGCTCCAACTTTATAGCATCGAAGATATGGAACTTGACCCACCATGCTGCTACAGTGGGATCGTTGACTTATAATGCCGACTGTCTCAGGATTCGAACCTTGCGACCAAAATCATATAACAACGAAGCAGTTATCAATTACTTACTTTATTTGAGATAAAAATATCTATCGCCATCACTAATTTTATCAACTTATTTTTAATCGCCCACTGCAGAGTGCCCGGGATTCGGAGTTTTAACTTGCCTTATTGTTGTAAAACAGGTTGGTGTGCTTTGCGGCCTAATGTGATATCCGGGGCATGGAGGTCGGAGGGTATAATAACTATTTTTTTAACTCGGGACTGATCCTGACAATTTCTTAGAAAAAGAAAACATTTTTATGGTAAATAAATTACTTTCCATATTACATTATTTAAACACTTTAAAAGAGTCGAGGAACAAAATATCAAGTCAAATTGATATTTTTTTCCTTGTATTCCTAAACTATTTATGTATGTCTGTGGTGAAACTTCCCACTTCCCATTCTATTTCGGTTCATAGATTATACACATACTATTTGTAAATTATTAGTCTGTGTTTCAGTGCATCGATTTGACATAACTTTGTAAACACCAAAGTACAATGAACTTACGGAAATATGCAATTTTATGAAAGAAATATTGTTCAGTTCGATGAATCATAAATTAAATGTGTCTTAAAATGTGCCGTTTTATCGATATATACGCGTCTATTGCAATTTAAGACGTTAGTTTTAGCTTGTTTTCTATATTAGTAAGTGGGCGTGTTTCGTCGCGAAGTGATTCGATTTTTAAATATTTATAGTGGAAGTGGAGTGGAATTTTATGTGAAACAAAATTAAATTGAAATTGTGATTAAATAATATCTACTTGTCACAAATATTAAGTAAGTAAAGCAAAAAATTGGTCACAATTAATAATTTTTTTAATAGTGGATTTATTATAATATTTATATATTAATGCTTTCCTACACTTTAAACTATATTTGCAAAATAAATTGTTGATAATGTTTTGACTATAAACATATATAACATGCATAGGGTTGCCACACTTTTAAAATTGTCGTCAAAAATGTAATTAAATAGGTATTTAGCATATTTATTTAAATAAATGGAAATAAATAATTTTATTTGACTTCTTACAGATGTTATGATCCAGTTAACAAAGTAGCAAGATGGAGGAAACAAGTGAAGCAAGCTATTGTGAGTATGCTCATGATCATCCATCATCATCATTATCAGCCAATGGACGTCCACTGCTGGACATAGGCCTCTTGTAGGGACTAACACCTTGGTATTGAGCCTCCTGCATCATTACCAGTATGTCTTAATGGCCTACTCCACACCAGTGAAGGTTCCGTTACACTCTCCGACTACGACTCTGTTCTTGTAAACAAACAGAACTAACATTTTTTTTTTCAATCTCACCTGAAGGTAAGTGATGATGCAGTCTAAGATGGAAGCGGGCTAACTTGTTAGGAGGAGGATGAAATCCACACTCCTTTCGATTTCTACATGGCATCATACCGGAATGCTAAATCGCTTGGTGGTATATCTTTGCCAATAGGGTTGGGTGAACCAGACCTGGACAAATTAAGAAAATCTCAATTGCCCAAGCCGGGGACTGAACCCAGGACCTCCGCCTTGTAAATCCACCCCGCATACCACTGCGCCACAGAGGCCATTAAAAATTTGCACCATCAAAGGAAAAGGTGGTTTCCACATTGACAGCAGCACGATGGTGCTTTAATTATGATATTTGAGACAAATTAATTTACTTACTTACTTTTTCTTCTTCTTGAGCTGTATGTGATTTGTTTGGCAGGTGAGAAAGAGAGTTGGGATGAGTGGGGCAGTCACTCCTCTCTCAGTCAACAAGAAGAGGTGAGAACTTGTTTTTTAACATCTCTTTTTATGTGGTTTTAGATACTTAACATATTATATTTCTTTTAAATAAAAGTACAACAATTATGTAACACAAGAAAATGGAAAACTTTACAACCCTATTTGGCATAGTACCGCCATCAAACCGATCAATATATAGGACATAGGTACGATGTTATTTTTCGCTTTTTAGAATAGTGCATACTTGAAGTTGGTTCAATTTTTACAGCAATACATTTGTTTATATTTGTTGTTTAAAAAAAACTTGGCCTTTGGCCTTTCACATTAAAGGCTGATAAGGGTAATGATTTATGTAGGTATCCATCATGTTTATTATTATTATAGAAAATGATTTTTGCTATAAATCATTGTTCTTCTTCTTCCTAGCTTGGTCTATGTGGGGTCTGCTATGCTATATTTAAATTTTTCAAATAATTTCATTTATATCAATTAGGCTTAATTTACATACACTTTTGAAAAGTCAAGTTATGTCATGATTTAATGGTGGTAATTGAAGTCGAAAACTTAAAATTAAAGTTACGAGGGTTCCAAATGTGCCTCGGTCCGAGAAGAGCCCACAACAAACTCAGCCAAGGTTTTTTTTTGTTACCACCATTTTACAAACTTACTTATCTAGAACTAAGCACACAATCGTATAGTGCAGTTCAACATCAAGCTGTTTTATCATCTATTTAATCTTTAACACTATAATAAGACTTTCCTTCATTCATGCAAATTATAACTGAATTTGAAGCTATTTAGCAGTTTGGTAGAATGTTGCAAAGAAATTGTCAAAATTAACTTATACTTCATATAAGTAACCTTGTTTCTCAACCTTACCAGTTAAGTGCATTTTAAGAAATTAAATATCACGTGTCTCAAACGTTGAAGGAAAAACATTGTGAGGAAACCTGCATATCAGAGAATTTTCTTAACTCTCTGCGTGTGTGAAGTCTGTCAATCCGCATTGAGGAAGCGTGGTGATTACCCTAACCCATTCTGAGAGGTGACTCGTGCTCAACAGTGAGCCGAATGACCTCATTTCACAACCAGTGAAAGATTGTTTGGCTATTGCAAGAGCTTAGTCCACAAGATTGTACAGAAGAATGTGTTTGTTTTATTTTGTTGCACTATAAACATTCCTGACGGATCGCTGCCGGAGTCGCCATGTTATTTTAGTTTCCCGCCAAATGTGCGGCGGCCATATCTGTAGCATAGACAAATTGCGTAACTTAGACGTTACAATTAAAATGAACCCAAAGTCTATGTTGTTAGAGTTCAATTTTAATTGTATGTATGTATTTTATAGTGTAGTTCCATTTATGATAAGGTATGCGATTTTATTCCTAATTTATATAGTTATAAGGTAGCTTTTGGTATGTATAACAAAGGTTTATTACGAAAATGTGACCCATTTTTTAATATCTCGGTTTAATTATTAAATCGTAGATAGAGCTCTATTGGGTATAATTATTATTTATTTTGTTTATCTTTTTTTTCATTAGCCCGTGTGACTGATAGTAGGCGACTGAAATTGGAACTTCGGTTTGATCCCAGATCCGGAATAATAATATTTTTTTTTTATTATTAAAAATAGGGTTTATAGGGTTGCCACATATTTCACATTGAAGAAATAACAGAAATATAGTATTTTTTAAATAAATCCCTATTTTTTGGCGAATTAAAAAAAAAATACACGATGTTTATACTAAAAAAGTATTTTATTTTAATTTGAGTTAAGTTATGGTGTTTATTTTAATGCTTTTATTTAATACGTTAAAAGTTTTTACTATTTAGTAATTTAGGTACCTTCAAATTTAATTGCTTTTTCAAGTACTTAAAACAAGTTTTAAAACTGATAAATGAATGAAATTTACATTAAATTGGTAATTTATATGACGATAAACACAGTAGTAAACAACTCACACAAGTTTTTAATTAGTACTAATAGACGCCCCGCGGTTTCACCCGCGTATTCTCCGTTACCGTGTGAATATGGGGATAAAATTATTCACCATTTTACCATAGAACTGCCAGGCGTCGCAGAGATCTGCATCTATACGTAGTTGATGTCCTTTGGACATGTACGAAGCGTTTCGATTCTTCGTTCCTGATCCGCACTGCAAAGTTATAGAATGCCCTTCCAGCTTCCGTTTTCACTACCACCTACAATACAATATGGGTATCAAGTCAAGAGTGCATAGGCGTCTTCTAGGCAAGCGCGTTCCACCATAGGCTGCATCATCACTTACTGTCAAGCATGATTGCAGCCAAGTGGTTGCCTACTAAAAAAATATGGTCTACGTCACTCGCTGATAATGCAACTTTTCATTGGTACAAGAATTTTCTAATGGTTTAGGCGTAGACCTGAGTATATATGATTTTTAAATTCACCGTGATGCTGTGATGAAATCAAACTTTTAAGTTAACGTAATTAACCGGCTGCCTATGTCATAAATACGTACATATTTCGACAGTCTCAAGGGAATCATTTGTATGGAGGGTACTTTCCTTGACCTATCGTAGAACTATGTAATTTGGCAAGTCTTACTAGATACCGAGAGGTCTTATTTAATCGCTTTATACTACAAGAATAAGGGAAAATCTATATAAGTATATGTAGTAATAGATACACATTTTTGTAATTAAATCCTTAAAATTATAGTCTTTACTAGCGATTTGTGCGTTTATGTTTATAGTTCATATATTAAAAAATGTCACATTTAATGTAAGGAAATTAAAACTGTATGAATTTTCATCTAATTACGATAAAATTTTTTTAATAGATTTTAAAATTTTATAATCTTATTTATTTTGAAAATATCCAGACAATCTTTGCTTTTTATGTATAAATTAGTTAACACTGACCATATTTACCCGAATGTATCATAAAAATCAATATATTTAAACCTAGTCATCATCCCCATTGATGGGTTTTTAATAAGACTACTAAAAATCACAACTCCTTCTTAGATTTCACCGCTTGAGTTAAAAAGGGAACTGATGGATATGCTATAGAAGCTCGTCATTAGTGAATTTAATTACCGTTCCTCAATTAGGAGCGGAAGTAATTTTTATTGACACGACGCGGCCATCTTGGTTTATTTTCGTTTAAGGAACGGACGCGCTTTCCACACTAGGGCTGATAAACTCGGGATTTTTCATCTGAGTATCAATACTTGTTAGTAAAATTGAAATTTGTGTGATTTTAAAATAATTGTGATTTTGACGGCCTTTGTGGCGCAGTGGTGTGCGCTGTGATTTACAAGATGCGCAGATTTAAAAGGTGGAGGTCCTGGGTTCGACCCCGACTGGGTCAATTGATGTTTTCTTAATTGGCCCAGGTCTGGGTGGTGGGAGGCTTCGGCCGTGGCTAATTACCAGCCTACTGACAAAGACGCACTGCCAAACGATTATGCAAATATACGACGTCGTATATAAAACGAAAGGGGTGTGGATTTTCATCCTCCTTCTAACAAGTTCGCCCGCTTCTGTCTTAGATTGCATCATCACTTACCATCAGGTGAGATTGTAGTCAAGGGCTAACTTGTAGAAGATAAAAAGATAAACACTGAAACATAAACAAACTTTTTCAAAATGTTCGTCTGTTTGATGGCGCAAATCTCTAGAAAGACTGTACCTATTTTGATGGGAAGTTTATTGGAAGGTAGAGGAGATTATTGAGCAACTATAGGCTACTTTCAACACGAAAAATAATCAAGTATTTCTGGTGGGATTGTGTATTTCACGCGGACAGTTAGAAATACATTTAAATCAAACTTAAATGTCTGTCTGTGATTTCAAAATAACTATGTTTTCTCCAGTGCGTGTTACGTTTTTTACACGATAAGCACTATTTCATGTTGTTATATTTAAAAAAAAAAACATACATACTGCCGAACGTAGAAACTCCTCCTTTTTGGAAGTCGGTTAAAAATTGTTGATATTTTGAAAAACATGATAATTTGTATTCTTGAATAGAAAGTTGTTCTTGAATTTGAAAATTATAAAAGCAAAATAAAGAAAAAATGTCTGTAAAATCAAAAGCTATCTAATTTTGTGAATCAAAAATGAAACATAATATTTCATTACGATATGTTACAACATATTAACTCCTGCAAAGACGAAATTTGGCAGGGAGGTAGTCTATACTTAGAAGGTATCCGCTAAGAACGGATTTTGCGATCTTTTGTCTAAGGGCGGACGAAGTCGTGAACGTCCGCTAGTCTATGCATAAACCGCATTGTGGCGTGGTGGGCCTAAGTCCCAAAATATCCTCTCTTACGAGGGATGTGTGGTCCTGTAGTGGGTTAAAATAGGTTGATAATGTCGTCGGCCATCTGTTTTATTAGTATAAAAACCGCCTCCAGTATTTCATCCTTATATGGAATACTAAAAATGCTCAAACTACGTAATAATTAACAGACACCTCTCAAACTATGCAGTCATTACTAATTCACATACTGCGTAGGCAGCCCTAGTTAGCGCGCCCCTACCACAAGAACTCAAAGTGTATCGAGTTAAAAGTGAGTTTTAGAATTTAAACTATCTTGAGTGTTATTCATTTAATCGAAATTTACCAACTAACTTGTTAGTAATTTCTAAGTCATATGATTTCGTATTAACTATTTAATGTTAATTAATTAAAATAGAGGTAATAAAGTTAAAAAGTGTCATTCGAAAAATGCAATTGTTGTTGATTTGATGTTGAATTATATTAGGTAGTTAACATACGTCAAAGTTAGTGAATTGGCACGCAGGGCCAAGCCTATCTAAGAGGGGATTTGGAGCTTATACCCACCACGCCGCGCCAACGCGAGTTGGAGAGACTTTGTGATGTTAATAATACTTATGAGCTAGAACGACGGCTTAATGTGTTTTCGCGGCCCGGGGTTATATCACCGACTTCCCAACTCCGGTAGCATGCGACCAACGACACATATCTTGAAGAGAAATAGACAAATGCCGAACAATGGCGGCCTGGTCCAACGCAATGACAGGAGAGATAGAGATGTGTCTATTATTCTGCAGGTCAGGCCATCAAAATAAAATAAAATAGGTTATTGGGATTTTTCTTACAAGGAAAATCTTAATAGCAGCCTGGAGTTGGGAAGTCGTCGGTGTTAGTACACCCCCGTGCCTCGGAGAGTACGTAAAGCCATCGGTCCTGCGCCTGATTTCTCACCAGTCGTGTCGGTCTGCCGTCCCATCGGATTTCGAGAGTGAGGGAAGAGAGAGTGCACCTGTGCTTGCGCACACACTTGTGCACTATAATATCTCCTGCGACCTGCGTACTTGTTTAATCTCACCATGAGATTAGGCGTGACCGAAAAGTCGGTCGGGAGCATATTATTATTATTAGGGTGACGTAAGAGAGAAAACCCTTTAACCAAGGAACTTGTGATATAAATCCACATAGGCTAACTATTAGACCAACGACGTGGTTGAAATCTATTATACTTCAATATACATGTGTCGGTAGTACTGGTATTAGTACATACATACATACTATTATCGTAGCGTTCTATCGAACTTAAATCGAGTTGTGTGAAAGTGGTAACGCTACAAGTGTCACTGCAAACCGGTATGACATTTTGCAATGTTGTCGTCGCTTCAAAATTACCCATTTTTAGGGAAAGATTTCCACACTATGTAGGTGTATTAAATATTTTGGTATATTGAAAAGGGAAACCTGTAGAGGTATTTTAAAGAATTGAAAAAAGGTGTAGGTACTTGTGAACCAGACTGTCAAGTTATTATATAATTTGTTCAGAGACAATGTAATATTTTATTTATTTATTTAATGTAATTTTTTAATGTTGTTTATATATTTTCTTTATTTATACACCATAACATAAAAAGCAACAAAAGGTGACCTTATTGCTTCCTAGCGATTTCTTTCAGACAACCTTAGATTTTGGAATATGCGAGAACACGAAAATGCCATAGCCATATTATTTAAATAATATATTTAAATAATATGGCTATGGGCCTCATAAGAAGGCTCAGAGTCACACAGCGGGCGATGGAACGAGCTATGTTAGGAGTATCTCTGCGTGATCGAATCAGAAATGAGGAGATCCGCAGAAGAACCAAAGTCACCGACATAGCTCAACGAGTTGCGAAGCTGAAGTGGCAATGGGCGGGGCACATAGTGCGAAGAGCCGATGGACGTTGGGGTCCCAAAGTGCTGGAATGGCGACCCCGCACTAGTAAGCGCAGTGTTGGCCGACCCCCCACCAGGTGGACTGACGACATCAAGCGAGTCGCAGGGATTCGCTGGATGCAGTTGAGTCAGTATCGTGATGTTTGGAAGTCCCTACAAAAGGCCTATGTCCTGCAGTGGACGTCCATCGGCTGATATGATGATGATTTAAATAATATAAAACCATTTATTAGACACATTTAATCGATCTCCATTTAGGGAGTATCAAGAACTACAACATTAATACCGTTTTGGGGAGAATCAATGTCAAAGCTGACAACACTATTGGAATGCGCCACTCCGGTCGGTCGGCGCGCGACTTGGCAGTTGCTCCACTAAGCACTATGCGTCAAACCAAATGTCATTGCGTAAAATATAAATAAACCCGAATTAGCCATGCGAACGTGCTCTGTGTAGTAATATAATAAAATTGGAACAGTTCATCCTCTTCCGTTGAAGTTTAATGTGTGTTTTACTCTGTGTCAATAAAAAGTTATTGTTCCGAATTCAAAAAGTGCGAACGTGAAACCGAAGTGTTAAGTTGTGAATTGACCCATTTGTGTTGTGACGTCATTTCTGTGTTTATACTTTATTTTTTGTCTTGAGGTGAAAGTTTCTTCTATTTGGATTTGAATTTGGAATGCAATCGGTTTGTTTTTTTCTTTAAAACTATTACTCAACCTTTAGGTTTTATAGTTTATTGAGCTCATAATATTTTTTAATTTTAATCAACAATATAAAATTATAATTACAAAAAAAATCAATTTAATAATTAAATGGTCTAAGTAATAAGATACTTTGATATATATTAAAATATTACAGGTAATATTTGAATTAGAAATTAAGACTGTAGGTAGATAATCTGTTTATTTTTCAATTTTAACTTAGCATTATCAACTTGTAGACAGAGATTTATTTATATTTTTATATACCAATTGTCTTTAATTGTAATCATAGTATAAATTATAAATTTATTTTTAAAAAGTTTTAATTGAAGACAATTAATAAATACTTAATTTCAATCATAATTTTAAATGAAGTACATACAATCTCATGTGTCTGGATTGTATGATTTGAATCATATTTCTTATTACTAAAATTTATTTGCAATATTATTGCATAAACTAAAACTTCAGTTAATTACAAATATGACAGACTTTAAAAAGAAATTAGTGTACATCACTATTATTCTTAATAATATTATATTTTCAATGCTGGATTTATAGTCCTTCAGGGGAATTCACTAATTTTAATATATGTTAGTTGACATAAACAAAATTGAGATTCTGTGTAACAAATGACAACCCATTATGGATATTATACAGTAGATGACATTTCTCAATTTATTTGATATTTATTTTGATATGTTGTTAGTAAAGACCAAATTAGTGAATAGGCCAGCTGGCCTTTGTCCCACACTAGTCTATACTAAAAACTTATCTATACTAATATTATGCAACTGTAGAGTTTGTTTGTTTGAACGCGCTAATCTCAGGAACTACTGGTCCGATTTCAAAAATTCTTTCAGTGTTAGATAACCCATTTATCGAGGAACGCTATAGGCTGTATATTATCCCCGTATTCCCTGGAACGAATCACGCAGGTGAGACCGTGTTGGGTCAGCTAGTTATATTAGCAATATTGATGTGTATAATACGTACTCATATTAAAACTACATTCACACCGCTGTATTATAATGCGCCTGCGCTGCATCGCATCTATCTTCAGTCATTAAACGGGTAGCTAACGGAACGGTTGTTTCATTTATGTTGAAGTACACAACAAATATGCAGATTCAATGATGAATTTTGTGAAAGCTTAAACAAAATAAATGCTTTCACCGTTAGCTAATAAAATAGTATTTTATGATTTGCATTCATATTAAGTTGAAAGGTTAACTTTGTGAAAGTTAACACTTGACTGCAATCTCACCTGATGTTATGTGACAATGCAGTTTAAGATGGTAGCACACTTATAATTAATTGTATGGGAATGACATTTGTTATCAACATGTCACGAAATAGCCGTGATAGCCCAGTGGACATGACCTCTGCCTCCGATTCCGGAGGGTGTGGGTTTGATTCTGGCCCGGGGCATGCACCTCCAACTTTTCAGTTGTGTGCATTGTAAGAAATTAAATATCACGCGTCTCAAACGGTGAAGGAAAATCGTGAGGAAACCTGCATACCTGAGAATTTTCTTAATTCTCTGCGTGTGTGAAGTCTGCCAATCCGCATTGGGCCAGCGTGGTGGACTATTGGCCTAACCCCTCTTATTCTGAGAGGAGACTCCAGCTCAGCCGTGAGCTGAATATAGGTTGATAATGATGATGTCACGAGATCAGATCTATAATTCCCATATTTATTTTTAAATTTCGAAATGTTAGCATTTGTAGACAGAGAATCAAACGTGTCACTTGACTACAAGCCATGTTCTAATATAGAACTTACTGCAGTTCTAGTGGTACCAAAGCTTTTAAACAGATATACAATACTAAAATTACCTGAACTGGGAGTCACCTTAAGCAGTGGCGTGCATAAGGTTGTCGATCAGCGTATGCACTGGTAATAAAATTAAGAAAACTGGACAAATCTGTATTTAGATAAGCCCGAAACTATTTTAATTAAAATCTTTACAAAAAGTTGGTTAATTTAGTTCTGATACTCTTAAAATAGATGAGAAAAATATTTTCCGTAAGGCTTTCCGGGAAATGGCCGTCCTATATTATAGGACAGTGGGCTAATAAGTATTTAGAACCTAAACATAAATTATAGTTTTTTATACACACCTCTTGTGATGCATTACTGCCACATACTTTTATTCCGCACTTTGTAGTGAAATATTTTGATAAATTACTAATTACCTCAAACTTATATATTTACCATAACAAAGCATAGTCTTCTTACTTTGTTTCACCACAAAACAAGTTTATAATTTAAGAGGGTAACGTGATATATTTTTTTATTTTGACCGTCCTATATACAGGACAGTGGGCTTATCTGGGTTAATAAGCACTAAGAAGACAACTCTTAGCTCACGCCACTGACCTTATGATCAGATAAAGCAAAGAATAACCACTGCACCATATGGTAGTTGCTGTAGCATGACTCACTGGTAATCATAATAATCATAATCTGTCCGTCTGTAAACTCAATTGAAAGTGATTCAACAAGGTCTTTGACATTCATAGTTGTGATAAAAATGGTGGGGTGAAGAGTCCGGACTTCATATACTTTGCATGGTTTTGAACCAACTAGTATCCATCCATACTTCCATAGCGGCGTGCATAATGTTTTCAACTAGGGTATGCACTGCAACTCCAAATTGACTTCATACAAAATAGACAATAACTCCTTCTTTAAATAAAAATCTAATCACTAATTTAATGCAATAAAGACGCCATTTATGAGCTAGAGAAATGAAGGTTATCTTTCTTTGATCAAATTGAAATTTTTTTGAAAAATGAAGTTCATCGCCATCTTGATTTTTGGCTTGACATTGACAGTTGACATTTTGGAGTAATGTTGTCTTGTCTATGTGTACTCTACCCATAGATACGTACCACTTGCATCCAACGCTGCGATTTCGAAAATAAATCAAAATGGCGACGAGTCAATTATGCCACATGGGTTCAATGTCCTTGCAGTTTATAAAATCCCAAAGATCTGACCATCACAGGCCAGTGCCAAACCGGATCATGCATGGCGTCGTACTGAGTAACCCAATCCTGCGGTTTGCGGGTAATACGATATTTCTAATACATCGCACATAACCTTGTATAGATAGGCAGGTTGAACTCTACCAGCCCCCTAGCCAAGCGACTCGTCGATTCTCTGTCTACGATCGCTAAGGCTTCGAAAATTAAAGAAATGTACGGAACGACTCTCTAAGGGCGTCTCCTATGATGCTCGGCTTAGAGGCCCATTCGGGAAGGGTTAACCGGGGCCTGAGTGAATCAGTCCGGGAAGACTTCAAGACTTCACTCTCGTTGTTCTCCCTGCCCTGGCTTATAGAGCATCGGTTACAGGCGTTACTTTGCGGAAGTTCATCATGAATATATAATAACTAGCTGACGCCGTGCGGTTTCACCCGCGTGGTTCCCGTTCCCGTTGGAATATGGGGATAATATATATAACCTTCCTCGATAACTGGGCTATCTAACACTGAAAGAATTTTTCAAATCGGACCAGTAGTTCCTGAGATAAGCGCGTTCAAACAAACAAACATACAAACTCTTCAGCTTTATAATATTAGTATAGATTTATTTATTTTGCTATTATCCGCGAAAAGCCGACGAACCCATGCGACAACCTAGGTGATGTTGTCGCATGGGTTTGTTAGCTTTTCTACTACAAGCACTTTCGAAATGTCAGGATTTACTTAATCTAATGGTGGTAATAATAGTCGAAAACTTAAAATTAAAATTACGAGGGTTCCAAACGCGCCTTGGTCCGAGAAGTAATTCGTTGTTTACTATGCGACTAAATTAAATTTTGTCAATTAGCCACTTTTGTTCGCCTCAGTTTCGACGCATTAGTGCCATATCTAATAGTATAGAAATTTTTGGTTCCGATACAATGTCGTGTATAAACCGAAAGGGGTGTGGATTTTCATCTTCCTAACAAGTTAACCCGCTTATTATAGATTGCATCATCACTTACCATCAGATGAGATTGTCAAGGGCTAACTTGTAAATAATAAAAAAAAATTAGTTTTTTTTTAACTTTAAGTAGGTATATTTAGGCATAACCTATAACATTGCTGGCTTTGAAAATTTTCCTTCGAAATTTTGAAATTGGGAGTAATAGATCTAGACTTCAAGACTTCTAGATATCTAGACTTCATTGTAGCGTCCCGCAGCCGTGACCTTCAGACTCGGTCGATAGTACTCTCGATACTGCATTACCTACTGCGACTCCCAGTCGAATTTGGACCCTATCTCTTTAAAATTACAGTGCATAATTCAATAAAGTCTAATCTATAGTTCTTAACATATTACCTACTGCGACTTTCATCCGAATTTGGACCCTATCTCTTCATACTTACAGTACTTAATTCAATAAACTCTAATGTTTAGTTATTAACATATAACCTACTGCGACTCTCAACTGAATTTGAACTCTATCTTGTGATATATACAGTACTTATTCCAATAAACACTAATCTATAGTTCTTAATGTATTACCTACTGCGACTCTCAACCGAATATGAACCTTATCTCTTAAAGTTACAGTGCATAATTCAATAAACGCTAATGAATAGGTCTTAACATATTATTACCTACTTCGACTGTCAACCGAATATGGACCCTAACATTTCATATATACAGTACTTATTCTAATAAATGGTAATATGTATGGTATAGTTAATAATATATTATCTATTTTTAAATTTAACCGAATATAAACCCTATTTCTTGTTCATACAGTACTTATTTGAATATACCATAATGCTCTTAATATTATGTGCTGCAACTTAAATTGAACTTTAATATTAAATAATTAGAGAATAATTTCGTTTAATATAGACCTTAACTAATACTGAAGTTTAATACGTAATCATATTTTGAATCTGCTTAGCCCCCATTCGCACGAGTGTATTTAACGTCGGATAAAAAAACGTTCAAATAGAACAATGTGCCTAGTGGCAGTTTGATACCGTATCTATCGCGTAAACGTAAACGCGATTTTATATGGAATTGAAACAGTTTGAAATCTAAATCACAAATGAGGGTATATATTCCTTATGCTGGATCACGTACTATTTTTTTACATTCTCTTCTGATGGTAAGTGATGATGCAGTCTTAAGATGGAAATTCTCAGGTATGCAGGTGTTTTGATGTTTTCCTTCACCTTTTAAGACACGTGACATTTAATTTCTCAAAATGCACACAACTGAAAAGTTGGAGGTGCATGCTGGATTTGAACCTACGCCCTCCGAAACGAAGGCTGAGGTTATATCCATCGGGCTATCATACGAAGTATACATATAAAGTATTACAACAGTGGTTCCAAACCTTTTTTTTCTCATAGACCACTTTCAAATTTAATTGTTTTCTATCCAAAATTCGATAAAAAATGTGATTAGCTGAATCAACAGCCACCACAAAATAATAATTTTTAAAAGAAATTGTGAGAATGAATTACTACTTAGTTAATTAACTAATTTAGAATTTAGAAAATTCCCATTCAGCATGAAACCTGATAAATTTTCCCCACTTACGTATTGTGAACCCCCATTTTATGTCACATCAACGTAGACCCCCGCCGAGTCTTCCGTAGACCCCTGGAGGTTTGACGGCCTCCGTGGCGCAGTGGTATTCGATCCCTGCCTGGGCCAATTGATGTTTTCTGAATTGGTCCAGGTCTGGCTGGTGGGAGGCTAGTTACCACCCTACCGACAAAGACGTATCGCCAAGCGATTTAGCGTTCCAGTGCGATGTCGTGTAGAAACCGAAAGAAATGTGGACTTTCGTCTTCCTCCTATCAAGTTAGCCCGCTTCCATCTTAGATTGCAACGTCACTTACCATCAGGTGAGATTGTAATCAAGGGCTAACTTGTAAAGAATTAAAAAAAAAAAACCTAGACCTTTTTGGATCAGTGTGTCACAGTGACGTCACAGCAAATCCAATATGGGCGCACACAAATCGAATCAATTTATCTATATGACCTTCCAGCCTTGATTGTGTAGTAGAGGACAGGGTAAAGCTACTTAACTCACGCTAAGCCTATTAATAATATTATTATGAAACAGTCTTGTGACGCGTCTGTATGTCTGTTCGTGATAAACTCTAGAACTGCTGAAATCGCTGATAATGTAGCTTTTTTATAATAATATATTTAATACACATCACTATCTAGCCCCAAAGTAAGCATACAGAGTAGCTTGTGTTATGGGTACTAAGATAGTTGATATTATAATATTCATATACATTTATATACTACATATAAATACTTATATAATGTACTAGCGGAAGCCCGCGACTTCGTCCGCGTGAAACTCGATGTAAACTTTCAACTACCCCTACCCAACTCT
The DNA here is from genome assembly GCF_947172395.1 of Bicyclus anynana. NCBI lineage: Eukaryota > Metazoa > Arthropoda > Insecta > Lepidoptera > Nymphalidae > Bicyclus > Bicyclus anynana. The sequence goes on from NC_069109.1 coordinate 495,092, forward strand.
ACCCCTAACCTACCCCTACCCAACTCTACCCCTAACCTACCCCTACCCTACCCTACCGTACTCATACCCTACCCCTACCCTACCCCCCTACTTTTTCTGAATTTTCTTTGCTATAAACCTCACGGAGCCCGAGACCTTTCCAACGAATGCAAAACCGTAGAAATCCCGACGTATTTTTATATAGTAGATAAATACACACAGACACTGGAAAACACTCATGCTCATCACACAAATATTTTCCAGTTGTGGGAATCGAACCCACAGCCGTGGATGTAGAAAGCATGGTCACTACCCACTGCGCCACGCGGCCGTCGTTTCGATCTGTGAAATAATTTTTAAAATTGGTTTAGTTTAGTACTTAGCTCACACTTTGCCTATTGATAATAATATTATGAAACAAAGTCCTTTCATCTGTCTGTTCGTGATAAACTCTAGAACTACTGATATCGCTGATAATGTAACTTTCGATCAGTGAAAGAATTTTTAAAATCAGTTTAGTTTAGGCGTGACAAAAAAAAACATATTCACATACATAATACTAGCGGACGCCGGCGACTTCCTTCCTTAGGCCTCCTTAATCCGGCCCTGTCGCAAAATCCGCTCTTACCGGATACCTACTAACTATAAACTACCTCCCTGCCAAATTACATTTTTTTTTTATTCTTCACAAGTCAGCCCTTGACTACAATCTCACCGGATGGTAAGTGATGATGCAGTCTAAGATGGAACCGGGCTAACTTGTTAGGAGGAGGATGAAAATCCACACCCTCTTCGGTTGCTACACGGCATCGTACCGGAACGTTAAATCGCTTGGCTGTACGTCTTTACTGGTAGGGTGGTAACTAGCCACGGCCGAAGCCTTCCATCAGCCAAAAAAAAATTTTTTTTCTAAGTACAGCGGTTTTCTAGATTTCGTGATTTACATATTAAGATTAGTTTAAACATTAAACCCATTCGTGTAGGTATTGGTAGTTAAAAGCGGTAAACACGGTAAATTAAGTTCAAAAACCTGCGAGGGGTGCGGGGAGGGTGAACAGTTTTCTAAACCCCGCCGTATCAAAGTAACACAAAGACTAACGAGTAAACGCGGCAACCCACCTGCATTGATGCACTCCCCAACCCTATCGCCACCCCATGTCACAGGCAAAAGCGTTTTTAAATAAGCGAAAGCGGTTTAAATGTTATAAGAAGTAATATTTGTGTGATAAACATTGGTTTTTTCCAGTGTCTGTGTGTATTTATACATTACTAGCGGACGCCCGCGACTTCGTCTGCGTAAATTTCGATGTCAACTTTACTACTACCCCTACCCTACCGTACCCCTACCCTACCACTACCCCGACCCTACCCAACCCCTACATCTACCCTACCCCTACCTTACCTACACCCTACCCCCATCCTACCCCTACCCTCCCCGTACCCTATCCCTTTCCTACCCCTATCCCACCCGTACCCCTATCTCACGCCTATCCTACCCCTACCCTACCACTTCCCTATCCTACCCGTACCTCTACCCTACCACTACCCTACCTCTACCCCTACCCTACCACTACCCTAAACCCGGCCCTAAACCTACCCTACCCCTACACTACCCCTACGCTTCCCTACCCGTGCCCTACCCTACCCTGTAACTTCTCTATCTTACTCCTACCCTTAGCAAAATCGGTCCAGTCCTTCGAGAGTGGTGGTATGACCAAGAGAAATAGAGACTTCTATGCTAATAATATAAAGAGGTAAAGTTCGTGTGGTTGTAGGAGGTAATCTCTGGATGTACTGGACCGATTTGGAAAATTGTTTTACCAATAGAAAGCTACGTTATTTGCGAGTGTCATAGGCTATGTTTGATCCCCATATTCACACGGGAACGGGAACTACGTAAATGAAAGCGTCGGGCGTCATATAGCGGAATTTCTGCGTCTTTTAGAAATTTTGTATTATCTCCGAAACTATTTAAGTGATTAACATACTGTAAAGGGCAAATCTTATCTCCATAATATCCTTGTGATTATTAAATAATTTATTTTGATAAGGATTAAAGTTTAGTAGTATAAATAATGACGTAAACCCAAGTATATAAAATTAATAATTTTTAAAACACAAAAGGTACTATATCTGCTAATATATAGAAGATAGATATATGGCGTCGCGGACTTTTTTGTAGAACTTTTAAAGATACATAAAGTCTCCATACATTAATTTCAATTTTACACAATGGTTAAGGCAGCGCATGCGAATAAGTCTGTTTAAAAGGTTTTTAGTCCGACCTGTATGACAAAAACTGTGATAACTCGGCTAATATATATGGTACCAATATAAAATATAGCCTATAGCACTCCCCGATAATGTAGCATTCTACTGGTGAAAGAATTTTTAAAATCGGACCAGTAGTTCCGAAGATTACCCCATTTAAAAAATGTGACAAACTTACAAACTTACAAACTTTACCTCTTTATAATATTAGTATAGATATAGATATAAGTATTTATATGTAGTATATAAATGTATATGAATATTATAATATCAACTATCTTAGCACCCATAACACAAGCTACTCTGTATGCTTACTTTGGGGCTAGATAGTGATGTGTATTGTTTAAGTATATGTATTTATTATTTATTTATATACAGATGTAGCGTACGGAACAAGACGGTGTCGTACCCGTCACGGATACGACATTCAAAAACGAATACGTTCTCTTGTCAGTACGATACGAACCGTCGCATCAGTAATTTTCAATATTATTCAAGAAAAATGGCGTCATACGTTTTTATATATTTCAAAAACTCACAAAAACTAAAGAAATAAGATAGGGTATTTTTTTACTGGTTATTATTGATTATTATAATATTAATTTACGTAATTGTTGTTAGTGTTGAATTTTGAAATACTAATTATGAAAAGAGTTTGTTTATACGGATGTCAAGGAGACGCGTGACTTTTGTTTTTTTTTATGGGTTGCACCGGCTTCAGCTCGCAGTTCTAAAGATTCTCTCTGGTTACTCTGTGGCGAAAGCGTTCATAATTCAAAGCCAATGACGAGAATATTATATTCAGTCAAACTTGACTGCCTGCGATTTTTTGATCTGAAACCTATCTATAGCTGCACGTAAAACCGATTTCTGGCGTGGCGACGCATGCCGTGGCGACGCTATATGATGGTTTATATATACAGTCTATATGCAGTAGTGTGTATGGTGTGGCGACGCGTCGCCATGTGCAATTCTCTCCCACTCGATCCGGCGTTAAGCCATCTCTCTCGCTACACTGAGCTCGGATACCTATAGCGTATACTCCGTAGTGTGTACAGTGTTGTTTAACTTTTACAAAATAATGTCGATGTGTCACATCTGCCAGGCTTCCCGTGACGGCGCACATTTTTTGACATGACAACGTCTTATGATTCGATGGAGCCGGCTGCACACTCGAAAAAAGATAACGTCATGCGGCGTTCCCTCGCTCTAGGGTTGCCAACTTTTTTTACAAGAAATAAAGTATATTCTTGTTTATGAAGATGAATATTTAACAGTATTTTAGAAAAGCCAACATTTTCTTCTGAAAAATGCAACCATTCCCTCGGTATTTTCTTATGACGTTGTCACGTTCAACTATCGTCAGTAAATCGACTTTACAGACAACCGATTTTTTTGACGCGTGGTTTTCATAGGGTATTTCTTATTAACATAGAACCTTGAATTTTGTCAAAAAATACCTTTCTACAAGAGTAGTGAAAAATAACGCTAACAGTTTTCTAAACACCGCCGTGTCAATGTAACACAAACTCTAACAAGTAAACGTGGCAACCCACATGCATTTATGTAGTCTCCAACACTAATACCACTCCACGTTACGAGCGACAGCGTTTTTATAAGCAACATAAAGAAAAGAAAAAATCTTTTATTTTAAAAACTGTGCCACACAACACCTTCACATTATTTTAGTACCTAATACCTCGATCACGATATTTCTTAGTACACATACCATTTTTACCGCGACGGCCAATTTTTAATATAGACTATGTTACTCGGCAAAGATGTTGTTTTCTATTGGTAAAATAATTTCTTAATCAGGTCCGTAGATCCTGAGATTACCCCTAAAATCTCATAACCTCCCAAAGTATTAGTATAGATTTAAAAAATCTTGTTATTACACACTAATATTATCACACTATCACATCACACTAATATTATAAAGGCAAAAGTTTGTGTGTAAGTATGTTTGTTCCTCTTTTACACTGCGGCTACTGAAGCGATTTGTCTTAAATTTGGAATGGAAATAGATTTTACTCTGGATTAACACATAGACTTTTCATCCCGGAAAAATCCATGGTTCCAGCGGGATTTGTGAAAATCTGAATTCCACGCGGACGAAACTGCGGGCGTCCGCTATATAATATAATAATGCATGCTGTCTGCAAGTATGTTGATACATTTTAACTATTAATTAAGTGAAAAGTACGTTCTAATAGAAAAATAAATATTTATAAACTTAAAACCCGACTACAGCAGATAGGTCCAAGCTTTTGTCCATTAATAGAGAGATTATTAACGAGAGCCATTGAATATTCCGCACTACGGGTCGAATGCATTAAAACTGTATAAAGCCGCTGCGTATTTTTTTTCTAAACACACCGTTTGAATTTTAAACATCGTCTAAATAGTGAACGCGTGAAGCCAGGTGCATTAATGCACACTTCAGTGCGCATGCAGGTTCCATGTCATAAGCTGAAGCGGTTTGATTTTTTTAAAGCTTTTGCATAGCTTTTATCGCGGGCTTTGAGCGAGAGCGAGAAATTCCGTAACGAAAATAAACCTAACGCCCAAGTCGTTCATCAAGTTAACACATTTCGATGTTATCATACCGACTCTACTGGACAAGTGGTGTGAACTAACGGGCTAAACTTATTCAACCAGAGTTCGTTTCCAGCTCAACGTCAATGCAGTTATATTTATTTTCTAAAGAAAAAAAAATACTGCATAAATAAAATAAACAAATAATTATAATTGCATAAGTTGATAAACAATGCTATGCAATAGCTTTACCGCGGCAGTCCGCGAGTGCCAGACGTATTTTCATTATGTTTTTTTTTTATTCTTTACAACCCTTGACTACAATCTCACCTGATGGTAAGTGATGATGCAATCTAAGATAGAAGCGGGTTAACTTGTTAGGAGGAGGATGAAAATCCACACTCATTTCGGTTTCTACACGGCATCGTACCGGAACGCTAAATCGCTTAGCGGTACGTCTTTGCCGGTATGTTTTCACTACTAGATGTTCACGACTGAAATTTCGTTATTTTTCGAATAACCTACTTTTAAATCTGATTTTAATTATAAAAGTATATATTTCTATGAAACATATCTAACTGTACCTGCGTTTCAGTGCGAGATATAATATAACTATAAAAGTTTTTCAATAATTGATTGTTTCTTGTGTTCTGCTGTCAAATATTTAGTGATGCTATCATAAGTTTCTAAATCTTTTAAAGCATACATTACAAAATCAAGAGTTATAAAAGAAGACATTAGTATTATTAATATTAACGATTTTATGTATTGTAAATGGAAATGGTTGTAAGTTATATGTATGGAAGTTTTGACGGCCTCCGTGGAGCAGAGGTATGTGCGGTGGATTTACAAGGAGGTCCTGGGTTCGATCCCCAGCTGGGCCAATAGAGGTTTTCTGAATTGGTCCAGGTCTGGCTGGTGGGAGGCTTCCGTAGCTATTTACCACCCTACCGGTAAAGACTTACTGTCAAGCGATTTAACATTCCGGTACGATGTCGTGTAGAAACTGAAAGGGGTGTAGATTTTCATCCTCCTCCTAACAAGTTAGCCCGCTTCGAGATTGTAGTCAAGTGCTAACTTGTAAAAAATACAAAAAAATACTCTTTTATTCAGAAACTATAAAAAGCACATAGTTTTCATTAAATGACTTATCTCCCTAAAAAGTTGAGGGTTAATGAAAATCTCAAATGAACACGAAGTCGCGCGCTTCAGTTAGTGTTTCTAAACCCACCGCATGAATTTTAAACATCGTCTAAATAGTAAACGCGCGAAACCCGGTGTATTAATGTACACTTCAATACATTCGTAGACTCCAAGTCATAAGCTGAAGCGATTTTGGTTATATTTTAGTTATTTATGTAAAATTTTATACTTTACTAGCAAAGGGCCGTGGTTTCATCCGCGTAGTTCCCGTTCTCGTGAGATACGGGGATAAAATATAGCCTATGACACTAATAATATGGCATTCTAGTAGTAAAAGAATTTTTGAACCGATTTTGAAAATTCTTTAACCAATGCAAAGCCACTTTATCTGTGAGGGTCGCAGGCTATATTGCGTCTCTGTTTTACCACGCATGGGAATAGGAACTACTCAAAAACACACACAAACTTCAGTTTAGTGCCAATTCTTTCGTCTGAACATATTTCTTTTTGTTTTTGTATCTATCCGCCATTTCGATAACTAAAGTTAGGAAAATCTATCTTTCTGTTTTTATCTGCTTTTCAATAACCTACTGACAGATAGTTTGACTGTTACTGATAATCGAGGATAGCTATCTATCCGTAATCTTGGGTAGGTTATTGAAAACGCCGTAAAACCGTTACAATTTGCACAATGATAACTAATAGTATTGGAACCCTCGTAACTTTAATTTTAACTTTTCAAATAATTCATCATATATCATCATATATATAACCATTATCTTAAGTTTATTATTATTACCTGATGTTTCGAAAGAGCTTGTAAACTAAGCCTATTTGAAATAAATGAATTTTGACTTTGACTTGTTCTAACCAAATAAAATAATTTTCTTTCTTTCTTTCTAACATGCTAGGGTTAAAAAAATAAACTGCTTGCATTCCACAAATTATTCACATACAAACAAAAAAAAAATATCAAAAATGTGAGGGTAGTTTAAAAAAAATGTGAACTAAAAAGTGTAACACTAACGGCTGTTTTCAATACCCTATCTATCCGCCATTTCGCTTACTAAATTTAGGAAAATCTATCTTTCTGTTCTTATCTGCTTTTCAATAACCTACTGACAGATAGTTTGACTGTTACTGATAATCGAGGATAGCTATCTATCCGTAATCTTGGGTAGGTTATTGAAAACGGCTGTATAACTAATTACTGTTTTTTAGTTATAACATGCTAGGGATAAATAAATAAACCGCTTGCATTCCCAAATTATTCATATCAAAATCAGTACAAACAAAAAAAAGAAAATATCAAAAATGTGAGGGTAGTTTAAAAAAAAATGTGAACTAAAATGGCGGGCACTCGCAACAGTGAGCCGCCGCGTTCAACCGCCTACTACTACGCCGACCTTGAGAAGATCAAACGTCAAAATGGCGGCTATCAAGATGGCGGCTATCAAGATGACGGGTATCAACAAGATGGCGCGTTCAAACAAAATGGCGTTCCACAAAATAACCGTCACCCCCAAGAAAATTACATCCAAAACATACAAAACAGACAGAACGAGCTAAGTGAATATGTCGAGAGCAATGAAGTAGTCAACGATGGTGGTACTAAAGACATACCACCTCTAAGAGATAGGTGGAGTCCTGAATACTCTACTCCAGAGAATGGAGTCAAAGTTGAGACGTACTCCACCGCGGGAACCTTCCCAATGCCGGAACCCAAAGAGAAGGAACCCTTATTGGCTGAGTTGGAGATCGTTGGAAGGGTACCGTTGACCCAGTTGGAGTCAGGTCAGACTGTTAGGAGGAGTAGGAGCTGGTATCTGTGCTGTCCAGATATAGGAGAGGAGGAGGCTTGCAGGCAGTCTTCGTGGAGGTACTCCAGTTTGAGACCTGTGACTGCACCACCAGCTCCTCGGAATGGAGATGATCAGGTTGGTTTTCTTTAATTTTCAGCGTTAATGAGATAAGCTTTGACCCACCACGATGTTCCTGTGGATTGAGGTGAACACAAGCGTTATATTAGGGGAGCCCGGAATGCTAAATTTGCAGTTACTATAGCGTCAAGCGAACGGTGAAGGAAAACATTGTGAGGAAACCTGCATACCAGACAATTTTCTTAATTCTCTGCGTGTGTGAAGTCTGCCAATCCGCATTGGGCCAGCGTAGTGGACTATTGGCCTAACCCATCTCATTCTGAGAGGAGACTCGATCTCAGCAGTGAGCTGAATATGGGTTATGGGTAAGCGTCATGAAGACAATTGGTAGGTAGTAGGCAAATGATAGGAAGAACTAATGGTTATTTACTTTTTTCGCTTTTAGAGATGGAAAAAAATTACAGACTATAAAAACAATTTTTGCTACTTTGGCCACAGAAAACACAGGCTTTGGCTTACTAAAATTGACAGAAAAATTTAGCGATTACTTAAGAGATTATTTCCTTCAAAATAATTAAAAATTTAATCGCGCTCGTAACTCGAGAACTAAAATAAGGGTTTTATTTTGTAAATTCGGGGCCCTGAAATCGTTAGATTTTCGAAATGTACACCCTTTAGTAAATAACAAACCTACTAAATCCTTATCTGACGTGCTGGTTGAGTATTGCTGAAGTTAGTTTTTTTTTTGGTTGCCCTAAACGTACCTATTAAGGGATACTTAGTGATGGTACTCAACAACGTGCAAGGTTGTGTATGTATTGATGTAATTGATTCATCATCATTATCAACCCACGAGTCTTCTCTTAGAATGATAGGGGTTAAGCCAATAGTCTACCACGCTAGTCCATTGCGGATTGGCAGACTTCACACATGCAGAGAATTAAGACAATTCTGATATGCAGGTTTCAGGGGTGTAGCTACCGCTGCAGAAATTACAAAAGTAAAAAAGCAATACGTTGCGTTGAAAGAGTTAAGAGTTACGGTGACAGTCGTCTCGTTCGTTCATGACACGTACGTTACGTTCGGCGCGCTAGTAACATGTCTAACAGTATAAAATCTTTGGCTGACAGAGTTCGTACACAGCAACGAATCACAATGCAGATATGTCAACCAAATATGTAAATGAGAGTGCACAGAATATTAATAAATTAGGAATGTTTTGATGCAATCTATCAGGTCCTTATTTGAGAAGGTATCCAAAGCATTGCTATTATGGTTCAATGAATCAATAGGCTTCAATACTTGCCTCTTTTGTAAACAGTGTTTAAACTGAATTATGGAAGTATTATAAGCTATATTTTATTTTGTCCCGTCAACCACTAAAAAAAATTAATATAACTGAAAAAAATTCTACGTAAATTTTTTGCCGCCGAAACACAACACATTAGCAAGTGACGTCATTCATAGAGATAACAGCGTGATTGGCGTTTGCAGGGATGTGATCACATTTTCTTAATTCTCTGCATGTGTGAAGTCTGCCAATCCGCATTGGATTAGCGTGGTGGACTATTGTCCTAACTTCTTTCATTCTAAGAGGAGTCTCGAGCTCAGTAGTGAGCCGTGTATGGGTTGATAATGATGATGATGACGAATCAATTACGTGACGAATCAAGACCGGGAGCCGCAGCAGAAAAAGCTGAAACCGGTAAGTGGCTCAAGTATGCCTCTCTGACAGAGAGTTACATATTTGTACCTTTTGCCGTGGAGACCCTTGGGCCATGTAGTCGCAGTGCCAAAAAATTTCTCCGAATAATTTCACCGCGGCTAGCTGCCTCGACTGGTGACAAGGCTGGGTCATTTTGCGCAAAAGCCTGGCTGTCCAGCGCGGAAATGCAGCCAGTATTCTTGCCACCATTCCACGTGGGCATGACTTCTTCTTCTTCTTTCCTGGGCCATTTCCGCACTTGGCCATTTGTAGTTGGCCGTTGTACGTAGATTCCTTTGGTGCTGGTCCCCGCTGGAGTCACTCCAGCTAACCGAGCTCGCTCCAGAAGCTTAGCAGGCCGCCCAGGTCGCCAAACGCCTCATGGAGTGTTGCTGGGGATCCAATGTGTGCTGCGCGTTGTTCAGATACACCTCTGCATCTAAACATAACATGTATCGGGGTTTCCTCTTCCTCCATGCATGCTCTGCACAGAGGACTGTCGGTTATACCTAGAACCGAAAGGTGTTTATTTAGTGAACAGTGCCCTGTCATTAGTTCTGTTACCGTTTTGAGTTTGCTACGTTTAAGATTAAGTAGTTTTGTTGTTAGTCGTGGGTTGAGGTTTGGAAAGGCCTCCCTAGTATGTTTGCACTCATTTGTCATTTGGGCATGACTTGTATAGTTATTAGGATAAGTTGCTTAGGTTCCTTATTGTATTCTTTCTCAGTAGACACGAGTCACTATTTAAATCCTCCCACACGATTAGAATCCTTTTCATACGCAAATCAGTTGTCAGCTCGTGTACCAAACATTTGTGAACGTAATTGGGTCACAAATTGAGCACCATAGCTTTCTATACCGACAGTTCTTGTGACGATCTTATACTGTATTTCGTTGAATGTATTGCTTGCTGTAATGTAATGTTTGTAGTAGTAGTAGCGAGCTTGTCAGTTGTATTGTGATGTCAACATCGCACGTTTTTGACAGTCGTCAAACTGCCAATCGTCTATTATTTTCTGTGTCTACGTATATTGTTATAGGATAATAAGTTATAGGTAATAGTCCAAGGATTTTATATACAAACTGGATAGCGTACTGGAAAAAATTGTGAATAGAAATTGAACTTTATTGATAAGTCTATTAAATCTATTTTCCTTTGGACTTTAAAGAGAGACAAAATTTAATGATCAAAAATTACAACACAAAACATGATTAATAATTACAACAAAACACTATTGCACAAAATCACTAACGTGACTGGCAGCGTGACGGTGTCCACGCTGCCTAACAAACAACTGAGCTCAAGTCATCAAACACCCTTTTATATTGACCACAAGTTATTATAAATGTAAATTACTAAGTATGCGCCATTTAAAGCGTTCTTCACGTGTAGAAATTCTTTTCATACGGAAGTCTGCAGCTGTGAGCGGGTAGTTGTCGTGTACCAAACATTTGTGAACGTAATTGGGTCACAAATTGAGCACGATAGCTTTCTATACCGACAGCTCTTGTGACGAGCTCACTGCATTTCGTTGAATGTATCTTTTGTATAGCTGGGGTCGCGGATTTGTAAGTTGGCAACGATATTTTATACTATAGATATGTCTCTACAAAATCACAAAGTGATCCGAATTTAGCCACTTCACTGAGCGCACACATGCAAAATTTTGTGTTTACTTGCATTATAATTTATGTATATATAATTTTTACACTTACTGAACACACAACTCGACATTGTAGACGATATTCAGGTGTTATTTGTTTCTTCTACTTTAACTTTCTTTGTTTACTGTGTGACTAAATTAAATTAAGACAATTAGCTACTTTTGTTCGTCTCATTTTCGACCCGTTAGTGACATAATAGTATAAAATATTTGGTTATTGGTTATAGTAGTATAGTGTGTTGTAATGTCAAATGTATGTTTTGATAGACAACGGCATGCTAATCACTTGTCTATTTGTTTCTCTGTCTACGTTAGCATTATGCACCATTGCAAAGTCCTAGACATTATTATACTCCGTGGTGCAGTAGTATGCGCATTGGATTTACAAGACGGAGGTCCTGGGTACGTCCGGCTAGGCCGATTAAGGTTTACTTAATATTTCAGGTAAGGCTGGTGGAAGGCTTTGGTCGTGGCTAGTTACCACCCTACCAGCAAATACGTACGATGTCGTGTAGAAACCGAAAAGGGGTGTGGATTTTCATCCTATTCCTAACTAGTTAGCCCGCTTTCATCTTAGATTGCATAATCACTTACCATCAGGTGAAATTGTAGTCAAGGGGCTAACTTGTAAAGATTAAAAAAAAACCTTTCTATAATATTAGTTGTATAGAGCTGTGATAGCCCAGTGGATATGACCTCTGCTTTCGAATCTGGAGGGTGTGGGTTCGAATCCGGTCCGGGGCATGCACCTCCAACTTTTCAGTTTTAAGAAATTAAATATCACGTGTCTCAAACGGTGAAGGAAAACATCGTGAGGAAACCTGCATACCAGAGAATTTTCTCAATTCTCTGCGTGTGTGAATTCGCCAATCCGCATTGGGCCAGCGTGGTGGATTATGGCCTAACCCCTCTCATTATGAGAGGAGACTCGTGCTCAACAGTGAGCCTAATAAGGGTTGTTAATGATGTTGTACAGTTAAATGTTTGTTCCCAGGTGGCAACTCATAGTAGCGGGCGTGTAGACGACGTAGCTACCCTCCGCGCGGAGAGAGACGCGTTGGCGCGAGCGCTGGCTGCAGAGAGGCAGCGCGCCGCTTCTGCAGCTCGCGCCCACGACGCCAGACTGGCGGAGCTGCACGGTGTCATCGCTGAGCTGGTGAGGAGGCGGGCCGCAGATAAGCTGACGAAGACCATACCTGAGGAGGAGGTGTCAGGTATATACATTCATAAAAAAATTAAATTGCATTATCACTTACAATCAGATAAGATTGTAGTCAAGAGCTAATTTGTAAAGAATAAAAAATAATAATAAGAACCTTAAGTTATACACTAGAATCCGTTTATTTCGATTTCACGTATTATACGGGATATGGGTGGGTGATAGTGAAAAATATAACGACTAATGTACACATAAATAGTTATAAAAATTAGTGTATTTGGTGTAAAGATTACCTAACTCAGCTACTTAAAGTAATCACTTTTTCTGGTAAGACAACAAGATTTTGATGCATTAGCAATTACGAAATTTTACTTTTGCAGTGCGTGTTCAAAATTTTCAGTTTAGAATCGCATCATGTCAAGGGTCGTTTGCTGTCAGTAGTCAGGGTATTTCAGTTCTTGCAACCTTGTTTAAGGACCTTTGTGATGTCCTGATCTATCTGTTTTTGTTTTCTGTAATTTATTTGTCGCATTTGGAATTAAACCAAAGTCAGCACTTCTGTCACCTTGGTGAAAATAATTTAAATTTGAAAAAATATTTCGAGTTTTTTTTTTTACAGACGAGTGCGAGTCTACGACGCAGCCGGCGGGCGAGTTGGACATCGACCCGGACGTGTCCCGGACTGAACAGGTGATGTCATAATACTCACTTGTTGTACACCTGACACTGCGCAGTGTTGGTCGACCCCCCCACCAGGGCGACATAAAGTCGCAGACATTCGCTTTATGCAGGCGGCTCAGGATCGTGATGTTTGGAAGGTCTATGTTTTTTTCTGATCGTGTAAGTAACGCAGGCTCTTTAATGGCTCCTCAGCGGCTTCACCGAGGGTTTGGGAGAGCTCAGAAGCATTGTCTGATGGGGCCCTAAGGCAGAAGCAGAGTAGATGGGTGAAACAACTCTCTAAGGGTGTCTCTTCTGAGACTCGGAAGTCTGCTTAGAGGGCCGTTCGGGAAGGGTGTTTTGGCCTGAGTGTATCAGTTCGAGCGCCCCTGATATCGTGAGTGAAAAAGCCCACGTCTGGGTGATGTCAGATATCGGGGACCTCGTCTTCGCCGGCGAAGACGCTGTGTAGCTTGTGTTTGTGTTGCCTGGGACGCATTGTCATTTGTTATGTCATAAGGATCGTAAAGGACGTTTTTTGGACGTCTAGATCTACAATCAACGTTGGAATCGGGGGAAAGCCTATGTCTTGCTGTGGATATCTGATTTTATGATGATGATGGATGATGATGAAGGTGATATTCATCAAGTGCATTATTTTTCAATTGCTTGAAAACGTCGCACACTACCAGATATGCTTCAGCCCTTACTAACGTACTTATCGTCTCGTTCCAGAATGACAACTCTTCCCTCCTCAGCCCCACGGAGCTGCCCACGCCCCAGGACCCGAAGCTGGACCCGTTACCCGAAGACACGGACGTTAGCACCACTGAACATATCAGGTGATTGTTATAGCATACTCCTACAAAGACATGGTGCCCTGGTACTTTCTAGTTGGATATGACCTCGTAGAACTGGATGCAGGCGGCTCAAAGTGGTTAGAAGTCCATGAGGTCTGTCTTCTGCAGTGGACGTGCATCGGCTGATGATAATGATGATTGTCCCCCAGGACCGAAAGCTGGATCCGTTACCCGAAGACACGGACGTCAGCACCACTGAACATATCAGGTGATTATAGCCACATTCTCCTACAAAGATATGGTGCCCTGGTACTTTCTAGCTGGATTTAACCTCGTAGAACTGGATGCAGGTGGCTCAAGATTGTGTTTAGAATTCCATGAGGTCTCTGTTCTGCAGTGAACGCATCATCTCATGATGATGATGGTTCCCCAGGAGCCGAAGCTGGACCCGTAACCCGAACACACGGATGTAAGTACCACGGATCGTATCAGGTGATTGTTACAGCATTCTCCTACAAAGACATGGTGTCCTGGTACTTTCTAGCAGCAACAGTAGTAGTACCTAGTTAGCTTTTAGTGATGTCTGTTCTGTGATTATTTATGTCTATGGGCTCATGTGATGGTAATAAGTATGTCAGTGATGACAGTGATACTTTATTGGTAGGTCATAATTGTGTACTTTAAGTAAAGAGTTCTTACTTAGACATGGTGCCCTGGTACATTGCTGGATACAATTATTATTGAACTGGATGCAGATATATTAGAGAAGCTGGACTGTGGTATTTGGAAGTCCAAGAAGTCTATATTCAGCAATGGACGTCCATCGGCTGGTTATGATGGTGATGGTGATGATGAGTGTAGCACTTGTTAGCTATATGACTCAATGATATGTAGTACAATGATACGAACTCTTACTTTGATATGGTGCCCTGGTACTTTCTAGATATGATATTAGTTGCTACCGGATGGTTTGCTGATGCTGATGATGTGTTCTGGTGGCAGGGCGGAGCACCCCAAGCTGGAAGTGTCCCCGCCGCAGGGCTCGGAGCAGTGCTCCAGTCTGCAGCTGTCGGAGAGAGACTCGGAGATCTGTGTCAGCACTGCCAGGTACTCATATTGTTTACTAGCGAACTTCGTCCGCGTGGAATTCAGTTTGTTCTCAAATGCCGAGGAAGCCATGGATTTTTTCGGGATGGAAAGTATATGTTGCTCAATAATCTCCGCTGTCTTTCAGTGAAATTCTCATTAAAATCGGTTCTGCCGTTCCAGTGATAAGCCCAGACAGACAAATAGACTACAGAAAAACGTTTGTATTTTGGTATCATGTACGAGTAAACAATTATAATCACTTGAGAAAATCATAGATCTGACTCTTCATCATTATCAACCCATATTCGGCTCACTGCTGAGCTCGAGTCTCCTCTCAGAATGAGAGAGGTTAGGCCAATAGTCCACCACGCTGGCCCAATGCAGATTGGTAGACTTCACACACGCAGAGAATTAAGAAAATTCTCTGGTATGCAGGTTTCCTCACGATGTTTTCCTTCACCGTTTGAGACACGTGATATTTAATTTCTTAAAATGCACACAACTGAAAAGTTGGAGGTGCATGCCCCGAACCGGATTCGAACCCACACCCACCGGAATCGGAGGCAGAGGTCATATCCACTGGGCTATCACATGTCATCAAGCTTTTAGGAAAGTCTTATTATAGTGTTAATGACTATATAAATGATAAAAAATCTTGGTGTTAACCTGCATTATACGACTGTGTGCTTAGTTCTAGATAAGTTTGTAAAATGTTTATTTAAAATTTTTGGCTAAGTTTGTTGTGGGCTCTTCTCGGACCAAGGCGCGTTTGGAACCCTCGTAACTTTAATTTTAAGTTTTCGACTATTATTACCACACAAAATAACCACATTAAATATAATTATAACATAACTTGACATTTCAAAAGTGTAAACTAAGCCTAATTTAAATAAATGAATTTTTTGAATTTTATATGTATTGATTATAGGTGTTGTCAGTACGCGCGGGGTGGCGCAGAGGGCGGGGGTAGCTGCGACAGGGACCGGGGGTCGCCCGCTCTGATGCCTGTCTCACCAGGTATGGATGTAGACCCCATGATGTAGATAACCTCAATGTTTCATACACACTCAAAGAGGAGGCCTTTTTGACGGCCTCCGTGGCGCAGTGGTATGGGTGGTGGATTTACAAGACGGAGGTCCTGGGTTCGATTCCCGGCTGAACCGATTGAGGTTTTCTTAATTGGTTCAGGTTTGGCTGGTGGGAGGCTTCGGCCGTGGCTAGTTACCACCTTACCGACAAAGACGTATCGCCATGCGATTTAGTGTTCCGGTACGATGTGGTATAGAAACCAAGACGTATGCGCCATAGATATAGATCATGAAGATAACCTCAATGTTTAATAGGGATTCGAACCCTGGACTATGTGATCAGAAGACAGGTTAACCACCAGGCACCCTTAGTTAAAGAAAAGAAAGAAAGAAAGAAAAAGAAAGAGAGAGAGTTAGAGAATTTAACTTTAACACTCTTAACCCGCCAATCGGCATTAAATCGGCGTCGTGGGTTTAAGCTTTATAAGGAGGGAAGCCTTAGCCTGTAATGTTATCCATATTCGTCTCACTGTTGAGCACGAGTCTCCTTTCAGAGTGAGAAGGGTTAGGCTATTATTTTTATTGATTATCTATACTAATATTATAAAGCTGAAGAGTTTGTTTGTTTGAACGCGCTAATCTCAGGAACTACTGGTCCGATTTGAAAAATTCTTTCTGTGTTAGGTAGCCCATTTGTCGAGGAAGGCTATAGGATATATTATCCCCGTATTCCTACGGGAACGGGAACCACGCGAGTGAAATCGCGTGGCGTCAGCTAGTATTTATTATAAAGGCTTATTTATTTATTAATAACAATCAGACTTTGTTTCCATTCCAGGTCGGTGCGAAGCTCGCGAGGCGAAACTGGCGTCCCGGGTTCGACTCCGGCGCACGGAAGACACCGAGTCCAATCAGATATCAGACGATGAGGTAATAGTTTCTTTTATAGCCTCAATCGCTCAACGGTAAGAGCGGTCGGACTCATCACCGAGGGTTGGCGGTTCGATTCCCGCCCCGTTGGTATATTGTATCCATTCCTAATACAGTCTTTGTCGACTAGTTGGAGGGGAATGGTCATATTAAAAAAAAGAAAAAAAAATAATAAAAAAAAAATACCGACTTCAAAATCACAGAAATGTTTCTACTAAACTAAAAAGTGAAAAATAACATCGTGCTACCTTCTGATCAGTATGAAGGCGGTGCCAAGTTAGTGCTGTGTCAATTAAAGCCGTTCCTTTAATTATTTCGACTAATTGATACCCTTCTCCTTTTTTTGAAGTCGTTTAAAAAATTATATAGAATTTTTTTTTTTTTAAAACAAGTTTTATTGTCTTTTTTGGGGTTCCGGTTCCTAAAACTAAAACGGACGGACAGAACTTCTGATGATGATGTATTACTGTTATCATCAAATAAATGTTTTTTTTAAATGAAAAGACCTCCTTAATCCGGGTCTCTTGCAAAATCCGTTCTTAGCTGATGTAAACTACCTCCCTGCCAAATTTCAACAGATGATGATGATGACGGTGATGGTGATAAGTGTTGTCGTCAACAGGCGTGGTGTGTGGAGGCGGCGGAGCGGCTCGCGCTTGACGTTTGCTCGCAGGCCGGCCTCCGGGAGGCGCTGGTCGCGGCCTCCAACGGAGGTAAGAGGGCTTATACATATTTTGCTATTCATATTTTTTTAAATATTGAGGTTTTATTTATTGGATTGTGAAAAAATGAGTGTTTAATGTTTTACAATAATATTAAAACTACGTACCTACATATCTATAACTACATATTATAAAAATTAAAAATGAAATATACTAAATTTAAATTATATCTAAAGACTCAGGCGTCGTAGAATTCGTCCGAATCGATGTTCATAGGTAAAGTGCCCAGAAGGCTGGCAGTATTGCCACTTTGTATGGCAATACTAATTCTTTGGCCTAAATATAGGCCAAAGAATTTGGCCTAAATATAGCCTTCTGGTCACGGGAGCTGTCGATTAAACGCTTTGCAATTTCTTTGTAAAGAAAGCGTGTACTCGGACCCCACGGTCCTAGTGTTTCGACCGCAAACGGCTCAAATATGTAATCTCCGACGAGATATCTATATTTGCGCCGCTTGAGGGTCTCTGCTGATGCAGCAGCAGCGCCTGCACATCCCATCGTACCAGGAAGATGTGAAGGCGCAAGGGTGTCTACGCAAGTCGCGTCCCACACCAAAGGCCTACCCATCTTCCATGGCATCAAAGACATGCCGTCTGGTCTCTTACCATCGTCACGCGCCAAACCGTTAGGTTCCAAAACGGCTGACACGCCGGCGGTGACAAGAGCACGACACTTCAAAATTAACCAGTGTGGATGCTAAAATTTTCCTGGTTAATTCCTCCGTGGCGTGGACCGAGGACAAGAAAGTACAAGTAAAGTACTACTACTACTACTACTACTACTACTACTACTACTATTACTACTACTACTACTACTACTACTACTACTACTACTACTACTACTACTACTACTACTACTACTACTACTACTACTACTACTTTATGAGCAAGTTGCACTGGGATGTCATAGGATTGTCTGAAATCCGAAGAGAGGGGGAGGGCTCGATAATCCTTGAATCCGGCAACATGCTCTACTACCGGGAGGGCGACCAACAGTCCCAAGGTGGTGTCGGATTTATCGTTCACAAGTCCCTCGTAACTAGAACTGCAGAACCGCTTTGATTGCCTAGCAAATTGCGAAACTGTGGACGATCTGAACAACAGGTTCGTGGAAACTGTCCATTCCGTTGGGTCTAAGTTCTATAAGACCCACCGTACGAAAAGAACCAAAAAGTTCTCAGACCATACACTTAAACTCATGGAAGAGAGGCAAGAAATGAGATTGCAGTCTTCAGCAGATGCGTCAAAATACCGACAAATCAGTAGACAGATCTCTAAGTCGCAAACCAGCGACTTGCGAAACTTCAATACCGAGCGTATTAAAAATGCGATTGAAAACAATCGCGGCTCAAAAGTTTTCGCCAGAGATCTGTCTATTGGACAGAGGCAGCTGACGCATTTGAAGACCGAGCACGGTAATCTGATTTCTTCCAAGCCCGAGTTATTAAGTGAGGTCGAGAAGTTCTGACGAGAAGTGGGCCTGAAAATGAACATGGGCAAAACAAAAATAATGTGTAATGCTCATGTATCGCTCCACCCAGTTATAGTTGAGAACGCTGCACTCGAAATTGTAGACGAATACATATACCTAGGACATATGATCCAGTTAGGTAGGTCCAATTTCGAGAAAGAGGTGAACCGTCGAATCCAACTCGGCTGGGCTGCATTCGGGAAACTTCGCGACATCTTTTCGTCCGAAATTCCTCAGTGCCTGAAGACAAAAGTCTTCGAACAGTGCGTGTTGCCAGTGATGACCTATGGTTCCGAGACTTGGTCGCTAACTATGGGCCTCATAAGAAGGCTCAGAGTCACACAGCGGGCGATGAAACGAGCTATGTTAGGAGTATCTCTGCGTGATCGAATCAGAAATGAGGAGATCCGCAGAAGAACCAAAGTCACCGACATAGCTCAACGAGTTGCGAAGCTGAAGTGGCAATGGGCGGGGCACATAGTGCGAAGAGCCGATGGACGTTGGGGTCCCAAAGTGCTGGAATGGCGACCCCGCACTAGTAAGCGCAGTGTTGGCCGACCCCCCACCAGGTGGACTGACGACATCAAGCGAGTCGCAGGGATTCGCTGGATGCAGTTGGCTCAGTATCGTGATGTTTGGAAGTCCCTACAAAAGGCCTATGTCCTGCAGTGGACGTCCATCGGCTGATATGATGATGATGATGATGATAAAGGTTTTGATCTAAAACAGAAAAAAACAAAATATTCAGTCAAAACTTTCAATGTATTATGGTTGTGCCGACAGACCCATACATGGGTTCATAAAATTTGCGGCCATATAAAAGTGACAAAAAGTTAGGTTTTTATTATTTTATTTTTAACATAAATACTGAAATGTTACATAGTTTCTATTTTTACTTTTATATTTTTAAAATTATAACAATTAGTATATTATAAACTTACCTTTTTGAGGACATGTTTTACAATATCCAATAAAAATATATTCAATCACGTGAAACACCAAGAAAATAATTAATTC